>NC_073693.1:228053960-228104214 GCF_029784155.1 Uranotaenia lowii | reverse complement strand
GTTAAAATTGGTTCTGCTGAATCCTTTGATTTTATTCCAAACTCCAGCGTACCACAAGGCAGCAATCTGGGTCCATTATTGCTTACGCTGTTCTGCAATGACTTAAATATGCTACTCATTGGGTGTGGTGTTCTTCAGTATGCGGACGACCTAAAAATATATTTATTTATAAACAGTTTAGCTGATTGATACGTGTTACAACGCTTCCCGGACATAGTAGTGAGCTGGTGTGCCTATAATTTATTGGTTTTGAGCGTTTCGAAGTGCTGTATTACCACATTTGGGCGCAGGAAACATCCGTTCTTGTATAATTACAATATACTGGGTGAGCAGTTGCATCGTGTGGTGGAGATAAAGGATTTTGTTGTCTTATTGGACAGTCGTATGACTTTTAAACGTCATTACTCTGTGGTACTTTAGAAGGCAAACCGCATGCTGGGATTCAATCGCTTGTATGCGCAAATTACCTAATATGTGCATTTAGGAACACTTCCCCCTGGTTCATTTTTTTTCATAGAATAATTTATCTTTTGAATTCACATACAGTATCTTATCAAGGAAAAAAAAAAAAATTAAAACTTATGTATAACTGGTGCCCAGCCCAAGTTCCTGTGTAGTTATTGCTGCCATGCCGGCATATCGTTGCAAAGCGGAGAATTTATCGTTTTTATAGCTCCCTGGAGAGGCCACTCAACACCCCAAATTCCGTCGTCATCTTTTTCTTTCGGCTTCCCACCCCCATATTGAGAAAAGACAAGAACCAAACATCGTCGGCTGAACAACCAGCCAGCTCAGACAGCACAGACACACCAACAACGACATCAACGACAACTGGGTATAATGGCAAATGAATTCATCACGCACGGAAGATTGTCGTCACGCGTGAGCAGCAAACCAAAAAGCCGGAAGGAAATCAGGATGGAACACACGGAAGGATGTCCGCGTGTTGCTTCGGACATCTTCTGGTGAGTTTTGTGTGAGTGTGGGTGTGAATGGTTCTTCCAAGGATCACCGATTTGGTTTTGGCGGCCAAAGTCGGGCGAGGCTTGAGGATGGCAAAAATGATTTGCGCAGAGTACGAGCGCCCCGGGCGGCAGCAAAAAATAATACCCTTCCGTGCAGAAAATGTGACTGAATCCGTGATTGCATTTCAAGTCGTGTTGAACCTCTCTGGTCACGTGTCCCGGTGCTTATCGTCGTTTGCTGTAACGAATTTTGCGGTTTGGGCTCTACAAAAACCACAACAATAAACTTACATTGAAACAGTTTTGGTGAGATTTATGAAGGATTGATTGGTTACAAATTGATGGGTTGATATTTTTTAAATGTTTCAACGATAAAAAATTGGTGCTATTGTTTTTCAAAGTACCAATTCGTAAAGCGTAATTCAAACGTAGTCCTAAATGAAACCCTTAAATAATCTTCCTTTCATAAATCCAGTGGTTCTTTATAGGTGTTTTGAGAAATACGGAAAATTGTATTTTCAGAATAACAACAGTGAATGAAAAAACACCAGAGACAAGGAATTGTATGAATGTATATAAAAGATTTTAACCTATAATTAATTTTATGAAATTAATTTGCGACTTTATCGGTGAGGATTAAAGAGTTGAAATAAAAGACGGATAGAAGATCAGAAGAAAATTCTTAGGTGGTGAAAAGAGCGAAGAGCATTTAAAATAGAAGCTTGACCACATACTTAATTCTTTATCTCGCACCAATTAACTGTATTGAAGAAGAAGTACCCAATAGAGGAGGCACTACGTTTTTCGTTACAGTTAATTATGGATGGTTCGACCGCCATGTGAATGCAAATTAGGGTGTCCCAAAATTGCATAACTTCTGGGAATCTGGGGGCTCACCCTCAAAATGGTAGATTAGGATGTGCAGAACAACTTTTGTATTTGCCACATAAATACAATCTTGGAACAGTCATGACTTTTTTTGTTTTAAGTTAAATTGAGTTGCAATCTTCAGGTGAAATGTTAGTCTTAGTTGAAATTTTAATAAAATCTCCATAATCAAGCAATCGATTGGTAAAGACAAAAATGTATGATGAAAAACCAGTTTTTTATGCTGTTTTAGAACACTATGTCTCAGAATCCCTTTCACACTTGAGATTCAGTGCAACCCCTTCCTGTTGTCCGATTCCGCTCAAATTTGGCATATGGCTTTTTGATGACTTACTTAAGCCATCCAAGTCTTTTTTTGCAAGTATTTTGATTTTAAAGTAGATATTTATTATGACAATTTGATAAATTAAATAAAAAATATCCTTAATTGTGATTTTTATTAAGCATTAAACCGTGAATAGCTACGATGATACGAACAACATGTTTTGTTCAGCAAAAATTAAGTGCACAAAAAACCGCATCTTTTGATGGCATTGGTAACAAAAATATTTTACGCTGAGTACACATTTTGGTCAGTTGAATTCAAAATTTTTGGACCAAAAAAATTTTTTTTCTTGGAAATAGCTTGCTTGTTTTACATTTTGATACAAATTTGGTTTTGAAAGTGGACTTTTTTCAAAGATCGCGCTTGCGGAACCTCTAAACATAATTTTTTTCAGTCGGCCCCATACAAAAGTTGTTCTGCACATCCTAATCTACCATTTTGAGGGTGAGCCCCCAGATTCCCAGAAGTTATGCAATTTTGGGACACCCTAATGCACATCTGTCGAACGGACACACATAGCAAAATCCGGACATTTGATTTCAAAATTGTAAATTAAAAAATCCGAGAAATATCCGGACAAATTTGATCAAATTATTCAACAAAAGTCGAGAAAAAAAAAACTTTAAACATTCTTTTTTATCTAAACTTTTTAGCAGATTTTAAATTGTATTTCAGGCTTAAACCTTTTATGAATGTTTTTATTAAGCATGCTCAAAAAATTTAATTTGGACGCCTAAATAAAATAAAAATTTACAACAATTTGCTTTCTTTGTTCGATTTAGCAAATAAGGTGAATAAATCCGGGCTTTTTTTTATCCGGGCAACCGGGCCGGACCATTCTGTTCTCATATATTATATTAAATATCCGGGCAAGCCCAGATAACTAAACGAGAAATCCGGAAAGCTTATACCAGACAGATTTTGATACTTGATTCTTTAGGTTTTCTTTTTTATTTTGCCTTTTAAAATAAAAAAATATAAATGATTTTGAACTAGTTTTAAAAGAAACTAATTGTCAATTTGCCACGCTGCACATAGGAGTAGGCATTGGAGGAAGTTGGCCTTAATCAGTTTTTCAATTTATCAAGTTGAAATCTTCCAATGCTAAGACAAGTACACTACAACTCGTTGTATCTATCAATATTTATAAAAATTAACGTTTGTCTGTCTATCTGTTCCCAATAGACTCGGAAATTACAGAACCGATCATCGTCAAATTTGACATATCAGGGTTTTTTGGGCCGGAGATGGTTTCTTTAAAAGTAACAAACCCCTCCGACTTAAGGGGTGGACTTCCATACAAAATTTATATAAAATTATGACACAATTAATACAATTTATTAGTAATTTTCGTGAGCGTTTGTTTCTATGAAAAAAAAAATCAAAATTTGATAAAATCCGAATAATTTTCGTTAAATTTTTTCAAAAATTTATAATCAAGAGCGATTTAACATGATAAGATGATTTTTGATTTGGCAAACAAGTTTTGATCTAATTTTATGAAATGTTGTATTGAAAGACTCTATCCATATAAATAATGAGGGAAATGGGAAATGGGGGGAAATGTTTGTCTGTCTGTCTGTCTGTCTGTTCCCTATAGACTCAGGAACTTCTGAACCGATCAATGTGAAATTGTGTTTGTAAAAGTTGATGGGGTCGGAGATAGTTTCTCATATGTTTTCAAACTGCTCCTACTTAAAGGTGGGGAAGGGAGGGCTCCCATACAAAATTAATAAAAATATGACACAATTCCAACAATTTCTGCCAACTATTGAGCCACTCAACGTGAAATAGCAAAAAAGTTTATTTTAATTAAAATAATTTTAACGAACATCATTTTTTTCATGAAAAGGGGAGCAAAGAACACCGGGTCAGCTAGTTATTAAAAAAAACCAAGTATAACTGTTATAGAAAAAAAATCGTAACTTCCTCAGTATTCAACGGATTATGAAAAATAACCAATTTGAATCTTTGTTTGAAATTGACAATTACGGGCCAAAGCAAATCAGATTTTTGAAATGCTACCATCGAGGCTTTGAATCATAACTTTTTTTTTGTGTCTTTATTAGAAAGATGTTCAGCCTTTGGCTGGTTCATCTTTACATTGATGATAAAAAAATTGAACTCGTATAATTTTGAATAAACTGACAAATCCGGGGACAAATCCGGGAAGCGTAAAGTTATCTTAGTATGGCACGAAAAAAACCATTGCTGATCCTTAAAATATAACATTCTGAAGGCAGCAAAACAATTTCTACAAAAATAAAAGCAACATTTACCTTTGTACGGAAATTTTACCATTATATGGATTTTCCAAGGCCAGATTAAGCCATCGGGTGACCTCTATGAATAATATTTTAACATACATATGCCGTCCCAGGAAAAACATAATATTTTAAAACATATAAAGGAACTGGAAATGAGTTCAGGGCATTGCCAGATTATCCGGTTTTAAACGGTCATGATCAAATATTCAATTTTGAAACATAAAAAAGTTGCAATCCAGCCTGATTAGCCGAAAATTTTAGAAGGAAGCACAGTTTTTCCAAAAGGATTGACATTAATTGCAAAACCAAATAAAAAATTAGAGTTGAGGTAATATGTTTTTTTTTTATTTTTGTGTCAGACTGAAATCTAGTATATTGCTTTGAAAGAGCAATTATATCTGGTGTCTTCAAACAGTAATTGTTGATACATTACGATCAAATATTGCATAAGAGTTATTCTTTTTTTAAACTCTGATTTAAGCTGTTAAATACAAAATTCATTCCAATTTATTTAATAACTCTATCATTCGCTAACCCGATAACATAGAAAACAATAAACATAGATATTAAAATGTTTTTCTTTTCATAATTCGTTGCAGATCATTGGTAGCCGATTAGAAATATCGAAAGCAATATCTACATTTTTCCATCTTGATGATAGGGAAATAACATTAAGATCATGGACTAAAAATTAAAAAATAATAGAAATAAATAAAAATTCTATAGAGATGCAGATAAAAGAGTTCAAGAGAAAAATTCGAAGCCATAATTTTTGAACCGCATTTCAGGTCTCAAATTAAAATCATAATTTCAAATCAAGATTTCCTAATTTCTAATTTCAAATTGAGAGACAAAGTTCCAATCAAAGACAAAGCAGGAATTGCAAACTTTTAAATATGAATCCAAATGTTTTATTCCAAATTCATGTAAAAAAAACAAAGAAAAATCGTTTTCATGCATTGTATTTAAAATAAAAAAAAAACCAGATTATTCACAATTTTGTATAAAACAAAAGATTTCTTTTGTCTTTTGAAACTTTCGTCTAATAGACGATCTAATGTGACTAAATGTTTAAAAACCAGAATCATAAATCCAGAAGAAGATAAGGTAAAACTAAAATTCAGTATTTTAGAATCACTCAATGAAATTCCCAATTCAACAATGAGTGTTTGTTTTGTAATCAAAAATAATTTGAGATTTGTCAACTGAAAAATAATATGCTGATTTCCGGTTATTTTCATATGTAGAGGATAATTTTATAGTAAATGTACATCAGAATCAATAGTATCAAACTTGTATGATTTGAGTTATGTTATTTTTTTCCTCGGTGGGGAGGGGGGCTCGGGGCAATGCCCTTCTCGCCCTTTAATCCGGGCTTGGGAAAATCTGAATGTTGTTAGAGGCATACCACTTCATGACCTTTTTCCATAATGGCAGAGTGCCCATTCCCGCCAAAACAGCACAGGAAAATCATGTTTCTATATGTTGTTCAGCAAGTGCATTGAATACACTCTGTCACGTTAATTTCCTGGTTGACGGTCCCATTTGAAGCGAAAATTAAGGGAGTTGTTAGGTTAGGAAGTAAAGTAGGAGGGATAAAAGATAGTTCCCGTCTAAAGGCCTATTCTAATAATATGTATAATATTTACTTTCAATATAAGTTGAAATATTTCAGTTCTTTGTGGTGCAATTCTGACAAAACTAATAAAAATATAGCTAAGGTCACTTTAATATGTTTATGAATTCAGAAAAAAATGTTTAAGTGTGAAACTACAATTTACAAAAAAAAAACAAATCTCTTGGCACCGATTGCAACGCAATTTTTGAAAAAAGGTTGTCAAAAAATGTATCTTATAAATCTGTGTCATATCAAAATTTTTGAAAACGTTCACTTTTTTCGAGAAATTGAACAGCAATCTGTCATCATTAACAAATAAAACTCCAGTATGAGAAGTTTTTCAACATTTTAGAACATGTAACGTGGTAAGATTTATTTCTTATCAAAAGTAGTAGTGAAATGTGATGAAAAGTTTTTGAAACTAAAATTACCTTTCCACTCATTTTCAACATCTTTCACCTAATTCTCATCTTCTATCCGCCTATAATCTTTCATTTTTACAAAAAAAAATTTAAAGAATATAAAATTTCACCGATATAGCCGATAAAATAAAACTAATTTACGGTGAGTAACTTTACATTTTATTAAAAACTACATTTGAAACTTTATCTTAGACTGAGCCTACATTTTGGTATTAGAAAAAATGTTTATCAGTTTTTAAAGAATTTATTTTTAAAAATGGATACTTCAAACTTTGATAAAGTTTACAAAATTTATCTTGAAGGAGCTCGCCAAATAAAAGTCCAGTCTAATCTGGTTAATCAATTTAATCTTATTCATATCAATTTCTCGGGCACTCCGTACTTTTCTTCTCTAGTTCTTAGAATTTTCACACGACTTTATACAAATAAAAAGTTTAAATTTAGCAAGAAAAATGACTGTTTCACAATTCGAAATGCATAAACCATTAGATATACCGTAAAATAGGAACATTTTAGTGAATCAATCACACTTGTTGAGAACGGCCGTGAAGGAAACGCAATTTTTCAAAGCAGACATACATATTGATTAGTACAATGAATAATGTATTGCTCAGAAAAATTTAAAAAAAATATTTTTAAGCAGATAGTGTCAGTCTCACCGAAATGATACCGTATCATGTCTCATCTCGTTCCCTAAGAAACTTCGAGCCGTTAAGATTGAACAACTATGGAAGAAATGAATTTTATAACCCATTTGACATCTCTTGTAGATTGTTTAATCAAGTGTATGTGTATTTTGATTATAATATAAGTAAGGATAGTTTAAGCGTAGTTTAAGTAACCAGTCTGTATGATATTGAGTTATCGAAGACCGTGAACAATAAATAAATAAAAACTTCATACCATGACAAGTGTTGTATGGAAACACCACAAATAGCTATATGCATTTTTTGCAAGTATAGCCTACGGTGAAAAATACTTCTTACGTGATTTGAACAGAAAATGAAAGACAATTTATAAAAACTGCATAAAATGATGACAAATTTCAACAATACATACAGTGAGCGAAATAAGAATAGCACCACTATGTGTTTTGCTTGTTAAAATATGAATGATTGAAAATCACGAAAATTTTCTTCCACAGTTTGTTCTGAATGTCTTAACGGATAAATCAAGCATAAGTTTACTTTTTTTGGGCGAAGCAATTGGCGTTGAGGACCAAAAATGTTAAAAAAGGGTGCGAAATAAGAATAGCACCAACTGAGTTTTTCAACAAAAAACAAGATTATTTTTAAAGCTTCACTGTGTCAATGTGAATAACAATGCTTCTATGAATTATTTGAATAGATAACTGCATTTTAAGGAGTTTTCCAGAATTCCAAAGGTTTTCAAAGTTTTTAAAGGGGGTTTTAAGAGATGCTCCTGTAGCCTTAGGGATTTTGATATTTGAGCTGTAATTCTTTTCTAAACTATTTACTTTCTTCATTCAAATGACGTGAAATGATGAAACAAACATTCGGGATTAATTTTGAATCAGAAAAAACAGGTTGGAAATTATAAACTTTGATTTTGTTCAGTAAACCACACTTTTTCCAGTTTCAAGTCGTAGATGGCAGAACTACCTTGCAGTTAAAACTAAATTTAGTCTCAATATTGATTTTCCAGGTTTATTTAGGCCCATACTCATTATTTTGAGGTTCTGGTTATCGGTCCAAAAAATTCACTTCTAGTGACCTTGATGCAATTCTATATATTTTTTGGATTTAGTGATTTTCAAAGCGTTCACACGGTACATGTATTTATTTCTTGACCAAAATCATCCAGCACTCCCTAATTAATCCCGGATATTCGAAAATGGACATGAATTTGGTTAAATGGCAAGATAGTGCTGCCATCTATGACTTAAAACTTGAGAAATAGTGTTTGACTATTAAAAAACATTAGTATTTTTGAATTCCAACCTGTTTTTTGGATTCAAACTCAGCCTCAAATCTATGTTTCATCATTTTGCATCATACTTATGAATGTTAATGAAGAAATCAAGCAGTTTGATAAAGTTTTATAGTTCAAATATCAAATTCCTTAACGCTAGAGGAGCATCTCTTAAAACCCCCATTTAATACCTTCGAAAAACTTTGGAATTCTGGAAAACTCCTAAAAATGCAGTTATCTATTCAAATAATTCGTAGAAGCATTATTATTCACTTTTACACAGTAAATTTCTAAAAATAATCTTGTTTTTTTTGTTGAAAAACTCAAATGGTGCTATTCTTATTTCACACCTTTTTTCACATTTTTGGTTCTCAACGCCAATTGCTACGTCCAAAAAAAGTAAACTTATGCTTGATTTATCCGTTTAGCAATTCAGAACAAACTGTGGAAGAAAACTTTCGTAATTTTCAATCATTCATATTTTAACAAGCAAAACACAAAGTGGTGCTATTCTTATTTCGCTCACTTTATTTTTGCATACTTTTCTTAGGGTTAATCGAGACAGGTATGCACCTGTGTCTAGGATCCTCTTAAAATGTAGAAAATAATGAAAAACGGTGTAAAATTAGTTATTGAGTCCATCACAACGGATATATGTTTTCGGCTTTCGCTAGAAATCAAGGAAAAAATTAAATTTCCGTGATTATTTTTGCCCAGGAGGAAGACACCACTAATATCATTTCTTCGATTACAAGAATGGGTGAGGCTAAAGTTGATAACAGGGTATAGCATGTATGAGCATCTCATTTCTAATAAAATTTTTGATCGGCATTGTAGATTGTAAGGAGTATCGACACCCGGTAGCCCCGGTATCGACACCTAAACGTTTGAGGTAGTATGCTAGACATTAAAATAAATGGATATTAGGATTGTGTCTAAAGAAAGATACCATTCCTCGTTCAATTTTCGCAACATGGCCATACATTTTGTGTTCCCAAAATCAAATCGTGCAATAATCGACATATGCCATAATCAAAATTTTTTCTTTTAAATTTATCAAATTTTTCCATCACATCGAAATTTGATGTTAAAAATAATGCATCTACCACATGAAAATTTAATTTTTTAACTCGGCAGTATATAGGAAATGAACTCCAAAATAAGATGTGCTTTGAAAAAAGACTCACAAACTCTGTTGGGTTGTGAGCCTACTAGGTTGAATGATTCAACCAATTCTTTCGATTGCTTTGATTCAGACTCATAAACATACAGTTTAGCTAAAACTGAAAGGGCCCCTTTTGTCTCGTGTGGTAATCATGCCCTTATTTCCCTTAAATCAGATTATTAGCATAAAATTTACAAGATGAGCTCAATTATTGTAGATTTGAGCAGTTCAAATAGTGGTCTGTATTACCCTTGAAGAGCATTATATATTAAATAGAACAAAAAAAGGATTACAAATTACAGTTCAATTACAGTCTACAGATTTTTTTTTATTTGTGTCGTTTCATAGAATGATATAACATCAAACGAGCGAAACACGAAACTCGATTATATATTAATGTCGGTGAATCCCTGAATTTAATCAGAATTCAGATTGCGCAAAGTAACATTTCTTCACATCTACAATTGTACTTGTACTTAAAAAAACTGATTTCAAATCCCTCATTATTTCTGAGAAATCCTCAGTCTCGGTAAGCATCGAACATAAACCTTTAGAGCTTTAGGTTATTTTTTTCAGCTCATGACACAATGCGGTTCTCGGAAAACATCATCTCCGAAACCCGAAGAATCGTAATCATCGCCCGGCATCGTTCCATTTCGGGCTCGTCCTAATCCTAAGCTCGTAAATATTTCATGAAAACATTTCTTCATACACATGAAAACAAAAGTGGTCAATTCCAACTCTGCATCAATTTCCGCCGAACCACTTTGTGATGCAATGAAAGTGCTTCCTTCCGTTTCCGTTCCACATAACAATGCTCAAAATCCAATCAAATGCTAACACTCATTCAATCCACTCGTGCACACATTCCCATACACATTCACCCGAGTTGTATGCACCCTTTTTCCCATCCGGATGAAAGTTTCTTTCCGTTTTATGTGGAAGGGTGGCTCCAAGTATATCGGATATGTTTGAAGGAAACACATCTCAATAATCAAACTTTCAAGATCCACCCTAGGAATGAAAAAAAAACTTCAACAAAGGTCCGGGTGTTAAAGCGCATCAAAAATTTTATTGGATAAAATCTCATTTTCCTGATCCGGTCTAATTTTACATCGACTGGCCTCAGTTAGATGGCTTGGTTTCCGTTGAAGCTGCTGCTTACTTCCTTATTCTTCCTCTACTTGGGCTAGCAAAGTTGTTTTTTTTCGTCCATTTTAGCCACTGCTCAGCTCTGCAGCATTTTCCAGCAGCCAGAACAGCGTATGAACACATTATGAGAATCATTTATTTTATAGGTCTCAAATTGCGCTCTTCGTCGTCATATACATATGATGGAGCTTTCCTCGCATCGCATCTAGCGCGCCCGAAACGATAATGTTTAACATATTGCGAGGCAGCACCCGGCATAGCTTTTTGCGCATGTTGTTTTGATGGGCCCTCGGTGATGATTGCTACATTTGCCGTTAAAACAAATCAGATTTCTAGCGTCAGTGATCATAGATGGGTTTTGGGTTTCAGAAAAAAAATCGGGAAAAAATGTTTTAGCGTACTGTACCAATTTTATTCCATACCGATTTTTTCGGTTAAAGTTTGAATAGTCCACAAATAACAGAATAGTTTTTTTGTTCAATGTTTATATATGAATAGGCACAAAAAAAAACAAATGATAATACTCTAGAAGGAAAAAAATTGCATCAATTATCACAAAGGTATTTGATTATTCGAATGCCTCAGTTTCTTTCAGTAAGATAATTTTTCAAGTTTTATGCGTGAATCTTCGATAAAAATTTGAATTTTTTTGGTGAAGTATTGAATAGGGGAGATAAGGGCATAACGAGCACCCAGGGCATAAAAAAGCACTCTTTTTTTTCTACAAAAGTACGTATTTTCTTTAAAAAAAATTTCATGAGGATTTTTTTCGTACTACCTTTCACCAAAAATTAAGTATCCTTTTCATCTTAACAGAAATATTAAATAAATTAAATAATATTAAAATTTTGGAGCACCACCAAATAAGCTTTTATGACCTTTAAATAATCTTGATCTGAAATGTACGCACTTAAACATGATTTACACATTTCTCAATTTTCACCATCATAAAATTTTTGATTTTCAACTTTAAACAATTTTAAAACGCGTTTTTACTTAAATTTGTTGACTGGGGGCGAACAGAGCACTATCAATCAGGGCACGATGAGCGTTTTCTGTCGTATAATCTAACAGCGAATTCAACTCGATGAAGTCAACTGAATAATAGAGCTACAGCTTGACAAGTTTCATATGACGATTTGGCCTATTGGTAAGCATTCATGATTGATTTTTTTGACTGTATACGGCTAGTAGCATCATCAGCCAAACAAAGCACCAGCAACATAATGTATGAGCGTGTGTGAATTTTTTGAATTCTACAAACAGACATAGATTATTTTGTTATTGTTTTGTTTGATGGATCTTTTTATCACCTTCTCCGTTTCTGTTTCGATTATAGTCGTTTTACCATCTTTATGGCATTCGCGACTTATATGAACGTTGCAGTTGGCGGACAGTTATTGAAAAACTTACCGGTACAACTGTGTTCTCTGTTTACTCTTGGGCTCGAACTCACGGACATCGGCTCAGGAAGCAACTGACTGAGCTATATCACAAGCCACAATATTTATCACCGCTTAGTGCAAAATGCATCGATTTTGCAGGAATGCAGGAATTTTTAGACAGAGCTGTTAGGGATTTCTTTTTTATTATAGTTGATTATAAACAAATAATGATTCTAGCAAAGCTCTAAATGTTAAGATATAGGAATAAGATTCCCTTTAGGAATGGCCATATATATTTTTTTTATTTCAATTATAAGGCAAGTTAATTACCTTTATTCTAAACAAAAATTCTGACACAATAAAATTTATACTATTGATTTTTGAACCATCGAATCCGTAATAATCTTACAGTGCAAAAAGAAAACCTTGAAACCGATTCGATGATAAATGTCAATGGATAAAATATTCTTATAAAATAGCATTTAAATCTGTGCTTTATGCAATAGAATATGTGTTATCTTCGATTGCTCAAAATTTCATCGAAAATCATCGTCGAAAAAAATTCAAACACTAAAATTGTGCCTACGATGATGAAGGTTGTGTAACTTTCTTCATGGATTACTTCTGTCTTTCTGAAATAAGCTAATCGCATTTGAAATTTTTAGTTTTTTCAGGCACGAAATGCATTTAAACGTACGGTTACTACTTAATGCAATTCGAACCAGAGTATGATCAACATTTCGAAAGCGAATGACTTATTCAAGAGATACCAAAAATCTCCAACCTAAAATAATCGAAATTCAACAAAGTTTTAAAACCATTCTGCAGTTCTTCCAACCTCGAATAGTGAATGTGACAAAAATATCCAAATACATGCATTCCTAAGTTTTAAATCACGGTGTATTATTTCTTCAAACAAAAACAATCGACCACATTGCTTAGAAAATAAACCATGGAAGCCAGTACTTTTCAAGAGAATTTATCTATACGTCTTCCAACCGTTTCCGATTTTTCCCACCACTTCATGTAGTAGCGCAATAACCACGACTGATTCCGGCAGAGAAAATAAAAGCGAAAATTAGATTACATGTTTTTGATTGGATTTTTTTTCTTCTTTCCTCCCACGTCGTAATTAAATTTCAAAACCAGCAGCACCGATTTTTCCCAGCACTTCACACAGTATCTCCATTTTGACTTTCTCCTTCCAGATGCCGGCGATATTCCGGATTTTTGGGATCCGGGTAAAGTTTGCGCGCTGCTGAAATCTAGACCTAATTAGGGTGCTCGGCGGCAGTTCCGGTGTGGATAAAATTCCCAACGAAATATCAATACTAATTACTTGAAGGGTTTATTATCGGCTGACAAAACTGCTTCAGCCAGATGGGAGCAAAAAACCGCTTCTCATCAGTATTCTGAATGAAAATTTTATTAAATGTCGGAAAAAGGCACCCGGCTTTCGGCTTACCACATTATGCTGTTCGGGAGTTTAGTCAAATTTGCCTTCATCATCAATTTGTCCTGGGAAAGTCGGTTTTGAGGCCTTGAAATTTCCGACAAAACAAACAACGGCTTTGTTTGTTCGAAATTTGCGAACTAAATTATGAACCTATCATTGGGATTTTTTTTTAAGCAGCGTAGAAAAGGCGCTTCAGTAAGTCTAGTCCTTCTTTGTATAAGGTTAGTTTTTATTTAAGATGAATTACCAACTTAGTTTGAATTAATACCTAAATGACAATTAATCTATAATGAGCGAGTTCACTGAACTCCTTCGATAGTCTAGTTATAAATCCCCAATTCCTGTTGCCTTTTGATTCAAGACCGTTCAGATGCTCACGGAAAATTATGTTTTTGTCGAGAATTACTCCAAGATCCTGGAACGAAGATACTCGTTCTATCGCTGCGTTTAGGTTCTGTATGTCCAATAAATAAAATTTGTTTGGCGTACCGTAAAACGGGGTAAGATTAATTTAATTAAACTTTTTTCAATATTTCTCGATTAATTTTTTGCTAAAGGGAATTTTGACATATTTCGAATTTTTTAAACCAGTACTGCACTCCTATGAACATAAAACATGGTTGCAGAAATTTATTAGACTACTTTAAATTTGATTTTAAAATCGATTTAATCTTTGTTTAGGATTTGATGCTTTGGGAAAACATTGATCAGGTTCTATTTTGACGCTTTTAACGAGTTTTCTTGATCATAAAGGATAAAAAAACACTTTTATAATATTTAAAAATTTTAGTAATTGATAAACTAAGGCAACTAAGGCCGAACAACAATTAAAATCGAAAGATGAACCATGATACTGCATAAATTCAGAGGTATAATTTTTCATCATTATTAATAAAATTTTTACTACACAAGAAAAGAAACTTTGCCTTCATTCAATTATCTAAGCCCTCGCACTAAAGCCCATTAAGTTTTTCCTTCAAACTTTACCATTTGATAGGGTTCCTAGCCTTTTGTCCTAGACTTGCTTACTCTTGGAAAACGTTCCAAGACCTTGATTTACCTCAAAATACAACAAAAACTACACCAACCAAAACTATAAATTTGTGAACTATCACCAAAATCAACCTGATGTTTCTAAACGCTTTAATTCTAGCAGGAAGGTTGTTTGTTTGCGAGCCTTGGAAAAAATAGATATTGCAAGATTTTGAAATAACTTTTTTACTTACATTTGAATTTTTAAAAACAAACCAAATTTTTCCCAATTTGAAACTTAACATGTAGGTTTTTAAGCGTAGAAAAAGTTGTTTAGATTTTTTTACTTTAGACTTAGTTAATGATGATTATGTGGAAAAATTTCATGTTGATCATAGCTACCCCCGTGATCAATGTTATCCCGATTTACGGTAAGAATGAAATTAACCCCTTATTTAAACACGCTTATCAAGGATGGATTGTAGTATCGTGCAGTAACTTTGTGATTTTATTTGTAGAAGCTTTAGGCCATTTGCTTAGCAAAGTTGGCATTCATTCGGAAGATTGAGCACATTGAGCAGTATATGATTTAAAAAAAATCAAAAAAAGTAACGAGCTTAGATTACTGCCTTGAGGCATGTCAGATGAACCGCGGAATTGAGTTTATTCATAAGATTTTAGTTTAACCGACACTTATCTGTTCTGGGGGTAAGAAGATAGCTTATTGATGAAAGCTTGTGAAACGCCAAGGTTTTTTTTAGCTTCGCTAGAAACAGTGGTTAAAACGATAAAAAGCTGCTTTCCCAAGTAACAATCTTAGCTTTATTATGGTCAGTAAAACATCGTTAGAGCTACAGCAGCAATGTACATAATAAGCTAAAGCGCATTCTATACATCACCAGAACTTTAATACAGCTAAAATATGGCTAATTGGCCCTGTCATCGTAAGTTTTTTTAATCTTCGATAAAATCAATATGCTTAAATATTTTCGACAACTTTTATAAAGCTTTTTTAAAACATGTATCCCAAAATAAATGTGCCTCGTTCAATCTTAAGAATCAGAAATTTTAATAGAATGTTTATAGTAATCGGTGAAAAAGTTAATAACAAAATAATAAATATAATTGTAGAATATATTGTAATGACTTCGCAAAAAAAATGAAAAAGATTGAAAATAGGCCCGAAAAATATTTTCAAATACTTGACATTGTGAATCCATCAACATGGCGTCATTATGTTACTTGTTTTTTTGCCTTTATTTGAGAGCTTTTAAGCCACAGGCTGTTTCACCTTTGTCGCTTTAAAATGCTTGTAATGACTTAAAATTGATTGAAACCCCTTAAATATGGGTACTGGTTGAAAGGGCTAAACTGAAAAAAGTTGGATTTGGATATCTACCGCCAACTTGAAATCCAAGATGGCGGCTTCCACCGTACAATAAAATGTTGTTAATCACTGAAAATCGCATGAAAGTCGCGCAATACCTATGATATTGGATGAAACGGATAAACTAGAAGAAGATGATTTTCACTTTCTGACGCCACTTTGAAATCCAAGATGGCAATTTTCGCTTAGGTTCGCATGGAATTCCTACAATTTTAGTATTGGGTGCGAAGACTAAACTACAAAAAAATCGAATCTCATTATCTGACGCTATTTTGAAAACCAACATGCCGGCTTCCGCTGAACTTTAAAATTCTGTAAATGGCTCAAAGTTCCGTTGAACCCCCACAATATGGAAATAAGGTTAAACGGCTAAACGAAAAGAAGTCGCTACCTTACGCCACTCAAGTTAGTGACTTTCGCTGATCTTTAAAATTCTGTAAATGTTCGAAATTTTGGATTTCAAGATGGTGTCGGTAAGCAAAATACGAATTCTTTTTGTTAAGCCCTTTCACCCAAATAACCATATTGTGGGAGTTTCATACGATTTCAGTGATCTACAGACACATTCCACCGGGACGTGAAATCGCTTTTCCGGACTTTTCTGGACTGTTATCATTCTAGAAGTCAACCAATTTACTTGAAAATTAAAAAAATTGTAGCTGTTCGCGATT
This sequence comes from Uranotaenia lowii, assembly GCF_029784155.1. Classification (NCBI taxonomy): domain Eukaryota; kingdom Metazoa; phylum Arthropoda; class Insecta; order Diptera; family Culicidae; genus Uranotaenia; species Uranotaenia lowii. The sequence continues at coordinate 228,087,609 of NC_073693.1, read as the reverse complement.
AATCTTCTCTCATCTCATATCTGTTATACTAAAAAAAAGTAGATTTGAACACCCCTTTTTATAGTAAGTAGATAGGTACAAACTCTCTCGCTCATAGCTACTACCTAGAGATAAGAAACAACAACCTAAGAACCTATTCAAATAAATCCGGCAGGTCAGTGCCCTCCGAACTACCATCGATCTCGGTTATACAATAAAAACTTTGTTTATTATCGGAATAAATTTTGTAGCATGCTTTTTCGCTTAATAAAGTGCATTTGTTAGTTATTTAAGCAAACGTTTACTTATTTGGATCGGATCTAAAAGTGCAGAAATAAGTTGGATATACTTCTAAATCATATGTGTAAAGTGTATCGTTCGTTTGATTATTTCGATCTATTGTGCACGGACCAACAGGAAATCGTTAGTGCTTTATCAATATTGACCGTGATTGAACTCGTTAAAAGTTCAATTTGCATGCGGAACGTTTGTCGAGGAATTCAGATCGCGCTGTGGTCCCATACAGTGGTCATCGGAACAAATTCTTATAATTCAGAAACCAGTCGACGAACTCGGTAAGAACATTGGTGCCGTGACCAGGATTTGCGGCTGGCTTGGTGGACCATTATTTGTTCAAACAATTGAGGCAAGCTCAGATCTGGCGCCAGAATTCTTCATTTTGCTGGCAGTTGTAATATCCCGCCGAAGCGTTTGATTGGCGGTTGATTGGAAGTTGTTGGGCAACATTTTTGAGCTATCATCGTAGTCATCGTAGAAAGTTTACAAGGCCTAAAAAGCACAGGCCACAGGTGAGTGGCTTTCCAATCTATTGATATTCTCTCTGTGGTGCTTCTTGTGTCTTTTTTTAACTTTCATGCTACGAGACATCGACATCGTTCTGGAGCAACTCGTTGCGCTCAACATAACTGCTCGAATTGCTTGAACAACTGCCAAACACATAGCGATCGATCGCTTGCTGCAGCTGAGTCAAAGGAACGAGGACTGTGGACGCATTTTCTCGCAAGTTTTGTGCACGCTGCAAATTTATGCTCTGATTGGATTGAAGATACAGCGGTTTGAAAGTTCGGATCTGTGATGCTGGCACACTTGGATGAAGCGAATAAATAAGACACAAGGCCTTGAAAGCACAGGCCACAGGTGAGTGGCCTTCCAATTTGTTACAGTTTTCTCTGTGGTGCTTCTTGTGTCTTTTTATCTTTCATGTTACGAGTCTTATCGTCGATCCGAAGCAATTATTGGTGCTCAACATAACTGCTCGAATTTCTTGAGCAGCGGCCGAGCATATATTGAATAATTACTGGCTGCAGCGGTGTCCATCGGAGGTGGAATCTAGACGCATGGTTTGCATGGTTTGATGCACTTAGGCCGATTATTGAATCTATATGGTCGAAGCATCTTCGATTTTATTTGTTGCTATTGGGATGTCATTTCAAACTAAGCGGATTTCTTCGAATTATTGAAGGAGGTTGCAGCGATTGAAAAATATTACAAGGCCTTTGAAAAAGAGGCCACAGGTGAGTGGCTCTCCAATCGCTTTACCCGTGTTATTGGTGCTCCTCGATGTTCTTTCTTTATTTCTTGCATGTACCACATCTGCTCGAACTGTGATTCGAGTCGTCATCGGAACGCATTACCATTGGATGGATTTGAAAAACAGTAAGCTGGAATCTCAATTTATGGAACGGAGCCGAACATTACTGATCGAATTAGTGGACGCTGGAATTGGGAGTCACTAGAATCGATATTTTGGAATAAAATACAAGGCCTTGTACCTACAGGCCTCAGGTGAGTGCCTGTCCAACGAAGTATAACATCTGGTGGTGCTGCAAAAGATTTTTTTTCGTGCTCTTTTCATTTGTCTGAGGTAATAACAACGTTGGTGAAGCGCATTGCGTGGTTTGGCTTAGTGCGTAGGCAACATCAAACGAAGGTTCAACGACATTCGGCGAGCGTACTGGTGGCCTATCGGAGGATGCATCAATGGTGCAAATGATCAAACGATTTGAGTGAGCAACTCAAGAACGAAAACGATACTGAGACTGCATGCTCCAGTAAGTGGGTCGAGTCGCTGTTGCATGTGGTTCGGTTGCGTACGAAGCTTGGATCGAAGGTCGACAAACCAGGTCGTGTCCTACTACGGAGGCCGGAAGGAGTATACATATTATTTGAAATACAAGGCCTATTGTGAACAGGCCTCAGGTGAGTGCCTGTCCAAATAAATTTTTCAGCTTGAGAGGTACTTCCTGGTCTCTTTTGATCTCTTTTTCGGCTCATCCCTGGTTTCATCATACGCTTGGGCTGGTAGTGGTTGTGGAACATGCCTGGGGAAAAACTGAACGAGCTTTTGCGGAAGAGGGAGTATTTGTTTGCGTCTTTGACGAGGTTGGGGCATTTTCTGGTAAATTTCGATCCATTGAATCATGGCGGGCAAATACAATCTCGATTGGAAAAATTGGATGCTATGTGGAATGAATTTTTGGCCCTTCAAATCGAAATACAAATCCTGGACAAAAATAACGATTTCGCTAGGGATAGTTTTGAAACATCGGAGAGGTTTGAGAATCAATATTTTGAATTTCGGGCGGCGCTTCTGGCAAATCTTGTGTCGAATGCGGATCACACTTTGGCACGAAATAACACGACTTTGGGAATGCATAGTGGGGTGCGACTGCCACAGATTTCAATTCCGAGTTTTGATGGAGATTACCGGAACTGGTTGACATTCAAGGCCACTTTTGAGTCACTCATTCATGAGGCGGATGAATTGAGTGAGGTTCAAAAATTTCACTACCTTAAATCGGCGTTGAAGGGTGAGGCGGCAAAACTTATTGAATCTCTGACCGTCACTAACGAGAACTATCTGATTGCATGGGAAACGATTTCGAAAAGGTACTCGAACGAGAAGTTGCTGAAGAAGCGTCATCTACAGGCGTTGATGGAATATCCGCGAATCGACAAACCAACAGCTTCAGCTATTCACGGTTTGGTTGATGAATTTGAGCAGAGGTTAAAAATTCTGCAGCAGCTAGGCGAAAAGGTCGACGACTGGGGGGCGATGATAGTTTTCTGGATGTGCAACAAGTTGGATGTGAGTACGCTTCAATTATGGGAGGATCATTCTGCCCCGTTGGAGAACCCGTCGTTTAAAGATTTGGTTAATTTTCTAGAGAGAAGAACACGTGTGCTAGAAGCAGTATCATCCAACTCTTCTGATTTCTCTTCAGTTCAGCAGCGGTCGAATTTTAAGCGGAATCAAGTTGGAGTCCATGTTGGTGCGGAAGATGCTAAGCAACAGTTGAATTGCGTTTGCTGTGGACAATCGCATTACATGTCGCAATGCGAAAGATTCATCAAAATGTCGTTGAAGGAGAAGCTGGATTTCATTAACACCAAACGGCTCTGTAGTAGCTGCCTCAAAAGTGGACATTGGGCACGGAATTGCAATTCAAAGTTTCGGTGCAGAACTTGCAATCAAAAGCACCACTCTTTCATTCACCCTGGTTTTGCAAATGTCGAGGAAAGGTCTACGGTAAACAGTGCAATGGCTCCTTGTTCCAGTCACTCCCTTGAGAATGATCAGACAAACGTGGAGAATCCAGTTGAAGCGGAAGAACAGGTTGGTTCATTCAGCGCTGGGGTAAAAGCAGGCTCTTCTTGTGTATTTTTGTCAACGGTTATGCTAACGGTGAAGGATTACAACGGAGCCAAGCACATGGTTAGAGCCCTATTGGATAACGGTTCTCAAGCGAACATTATTAGTGAAAGGTTATGTCAAATTTTGAAACTGAAACGAAGGGCGAAAAATGTTCCGATTTGTGGAGTTGGGCAAGCTGAAACAAGGGCGCGACATTCGGTTAGAGCAACGATTGGTTCTCGGGTAAAAGATTTTTCGATTGGCATGGATTTCTTGGTTTTGCAGCGGGTGACTACAAATTTACCTTCACGTACGGTACCAGTTGAACATTGGAAAATACCAGAGAGATACAATCTTGCAGATCCGGAGTTTAACGTTAGTCATCGAATCGATTTGTTGGTTGGCGCAGAGAACTTTTATGACTTTTTATACCAGAATGAGTTGAAGCGAGTTCCTCTGGGTCCTGGGTTGCCTTTCTTGGTGGATACGGTGTTCGGGTGGGTGGTCTCCGGAAAAGCAATGGTTCCATCCGAAACACCAGTCGCTTGCAACGTGGCTGTGGCTTCCGATGGCTTAGAACGTCAGCTCGAACGATTCTGGATAGTGGAAAGTAACGATGAGAAACCCGTGTGGACTTTGGATGAAATAAATACCGAAGAAAATTTCGTAAAACACCATTCTCGAGATCCATCCGGAAGATATATTGTACGATTGCCCAAACACTTGAATTTTGAACGTATGCTTGGAAGGTCTGAAATTTCGGCTTTGGAAAGATTCCGTAAATTAGAAAGGCGTTTGGCACATGATTTGGAATTGAAACGACAATATCATGACTTTATGAAGGAGTATTTAGAGCTGAAACACATGCGCAAGGTTCCGGAAGATGAATTGGCGACCATAAGCAGTGGAAATAATAAACAAAAAGTTTATTACTTACCCCACCACCCGGTCGTCAAGGAATCCAGCACGACAACAAAGGTGCGTGTAGTTTTTGATGGCTCTGCGCGCACGGATAGCGGATATTCACTTAATGATTGCTTGATGAAGGGCCCAATTATTCAGGAGGATCTTCTCAGCCTCTTACTCCGATTTCGGAAACATGAAATCGCGCTAGTAGGGGATGTGGAGAAGATGTACAGGCAGGTGATTCTTCACAGTGATGATACTCCGCTGCAACGAATCTTCTGGAGATTTTCAGAAACTGAACCCATCGGCGTTTACGAATTACTAACCGTGACCTACGGGTTAACACCATCGTCATTCTTAGCAACAAGATGTCTAACTCAGCTGGCCGCAGATGTAGGATCCCGCTACACGAGAGCCTCGAAAGTTCTAGTAAGCGATTTTTACGTGGATGATTGTATCTCTGGAGCCACTACAATTGATGAGGCAATTCTACTTCGAGACGAACTGGTTGCAGCAATGAAAGAAGGTGGATTTTCTCTTAGAAAAATCTGTTCCAATCGACCCGAAGTTTTAGCTGATCTACCCCAAGACCAACTAGGAACCAATCTGACGATCACATTTGATTTCAGTCCCGGAGAAGAAGTAAAAACATTAGGAATCACTTGGGATCCTTACGCTGATGATTTACGTTTTCTGCATAATATTTCCCCTGAATACATTACGTGGACTAGAAGGCATATTCTTTCGGCAATCGCAAAACTATTTGACCCTCTCGGTCTTATTGCTCCAGTAGTTGTTTCGGCTAAAATTATTATGCAAGAATTGGCTCTACTGCAGACGAAATGGGACGAGCCTGTCCCCCAGACCATCGACCAAAAATGGAAGATTTATTATGATCAGATACCCAAACTTTCTGAATTAAGAATCAGCAGATTTGCATTTACTTCCGGATATACAGACGTTCAACTCCACTGTTTTTCTGATGCGTCAGAACGCGCATACGGCGCATGTATTTACGTACGTTCTACCGACGCACATGGTGCGGTACGCGTAGAAATACTTTCGGCTAAATCACGTGTTGCTCCTCTAAAGCGCTTAACCTTGCCGAGGCTAGAACTGTGTGCTGCTAAGGAAGCTGCGAATCTTTATTCTCGAGTTGTTAAAGCGCTATCTCTCGACAGTGTCGAGGCTCACTTTTGGTCAGACTCGACGGTTGTGCTTCACTGGTTGAAGGCGCAGCCCAACACTTGGAATACTTTTGTGGCGAATCGTGTTTCATCCATTCAAACTCGAACCTACGGACATCGATGGCATCACATCGCCGGCAAGGAAAATCCTGCCGATTTGGTTTCTCGCGGACTTCCGGTTGGAGATTTTCTCGAAAGCGAATTGTGGAGAGTGGGTCCAAAATGGTTACAGGAAGCAGAAGATGTTTGGCCAACGGCAACGGAAGAAATTACAATCGGTGACGAGGATCTAGAAATGCGGAAAACGGTTTGTTCTGTTACTACAGCACCAGAACCCCATCGCCTCTTTTTGCTGAGTTCATCGTTCACAACTTCGATCAGAATTGTTGCATTTTGTTTAAGATTTGTCCACTACTTCAAACACCGTAACCAGCAAGAGCGCACCCTTTTGCTGACGGCAGAAGAATTCCGTAAAGCTAAAATTGCGTTGACCAGGTTAGCTCAATCGGAGATTTATGCTGAGGAGATGAAGCAACTACGCAAAAATCATCAGGTGTCCAGCAACTCGCCGCTAAAGTTATTGAACCCATTTTTGGATCAAGAAGGAGTCATTCGCGTAGGTGGTCGTTTACGCAACTCCCTTGAGCAGTACGATGTCAAGCATCCAGCTGTAATTCCCCCCTCACATCCATTCACCAACATGGCCATTGACTATTTTCACCAGAAGACGATTCACGGTAGTCATAAGTTGACTCTTTCTGCCTTGCGTCAGGAATTTTGGCCTATACACGGAAAAAGAGCAGTAAAACAAGTCCTACGAAAATGCCATTTCTGTTTTCGTGTGAATCCCAAACCGTACCAGCAGCCAATGGGTCAGCTACCCTCCACCAGAGTCCGCCCTAGTAGACCATTTCACATTACCGGTGTTGATTATTGCGGTCCGTTCTATTTGAAACCACCACACAGACGAGCGTCGCCCCCGAAATGTTTTATTGCTGTTTTCATCTGCTTCTCCACGAAGGCACTCCACCTCGAGCTCGTTGGAGACCTCACCACCAGCAGCTTTATCTCCGCTCTAAGAAGATTCGTTGGATATCACGGTGTGCCGGCCGAAATTCATTCAGATAACGCCAAAAACTTCGTTGGGGCTAAGCACGAGCTGAGGAAACTTTATGACATCCTCCATCAGCGCCAAAGTCACGAAGCCATCGCCAATGAACTTTCGCAGCAGAGCATTGAATGGCGTTTCATTCCTCCCAGAGCTCCCAACTTCGGTGGACTATGGGAGGCCGCAGTGCGCAATGTAAAAACGTCGTTAAAAAAATCAATCGGCTTGCACCAACTGTCGCACGAAGACTTCCATACCCTACTGGTGCAAATTACCTCTGCCCTTAATTCTCGACCATTATCCCCCCTCAGCGATGACCCGTCAGACGTAGACGCTCTTACTCCCTCGCATTTTTTAATTGGATGCCCCATGACCGACCTGCCAGACAAAGATTTTCGAAGTGTTCCCACAAACCGCCTAACCCACTACCAGCAGCGTCAACAGCTGTTCCAGCACTACTGGCAACGATGGAGTCGCGAGTACCTCACCGAGCTTCAAACGTCCGGCGCATCGTGTCGTCGGAGCCCTATTCGTGTCGGGAGCATCGTCGTGCTACGAGAGGACAACACTCCGCCACTTTGCTGGCCCCTGGCCCGGATCATCGCAGTGCACCCAGGACAGGACAATGTCGTTAGAGTGGTAACCATCAAAACCGCTACAGGAGTTTACAAACGATCGGTGTATCGACTGTGTCCCCTACCGTCTGAAGAAGTTGATACGAATGATAAAATGTTAATGTAGCTTAAATTATAATGTTAGAAGTACGAAGTTAGTTAAGCAGGAATTCTATATTGAAACAAGTTCAAGGAGGCCGGTAATGTTCGCGATTAATCTTCTCTCATCTCATATCTGTTATACTAAAAAAAGTAGATTTGAACACCCCTTTTTATAGTAAGTAGATAGGTACAAACTCTCTCGCTCATAGCTACTACCTAGAGATAAGAAACAACAACCTAAGAACCTATTCAAATAAATCCTGCAGGTCAGTGCCCTCCGAACTACCATCGATCTCGGTTATACAATAAAAACTTTGTTTATTATCGGAATAAATTTTGTAGCATGCTTTTTCGCTTAATAAAGTGCATTTGTTAGTTATTTAAGCAAACGTTTACTTATTTGGATCGGATCTAAAAGTGCAGAAATAAGTTGGATATACTTCTAAATCATATGTGTAAAGTGTATCGTTCGTTTGATTATTTCGATCTATTGTGCACGGACCAACAGGAAATCGTTAGTGCTTTATCAATATTGACCGTGATTGAACTCGTTAAAAGTTCAATTTGCATGCGGAACGTTTGTCGAGGAATTCAGATCGCGCTGTGGTCCCATACAGTGGTCATCGGAACAAATTCTTATAATTCAGAAACCAGTCGACGAACTCGGTAAGAACAGTAGCAAACGGTCGCAAATTGAATTTCCTTCAAAATGAATATAATTTGGTCATTTTGAAATTTAAGTTGTTTTTGTTGTGATTCATTACTTTTGTGACGTGAATTCACGCTAGAATTAACCATTTCGGACTTTAGTACATACAACTTTGATTTCCTGTTGTCTTTGTGGAAATAGAATATTGGTGTCTTCTAATGAGTTGTAAAAAAACAATTACCCACAATTTGGTGTACGCAGCTTCTCATTCGAACAACAACGAACGAAGTTATGCTTATTTGAAGTTGTGACGTGAATTTACTCAGTTCAATCAGAACAGGGTAGTTGACTGAATTCACGTCACGAAATATAAAGTTATACCTGTGGTTATTCTGAACCATTCTTGGAGTCTTCAAATTTTATGTACACTTTCAAAAACGATATTCTGTTGTTCCGACTTTTATAATCATAAATTTTCAGTATCTGCACCTAACTTTTTCCTTATTTTGATTGGAACTTGAATAGCAACATATTGAGAGATCATATGTTGAAATTACTACTGTCTTCATTTAAAGATTCACCAAAAAAAAATTTTTTTATTTTTTTTTTAATCTTTTTGTATTTTTAAATTGAAATAATGAACTTATTAAAAAAATCAACTAAATTATGCTCGATTTGTAAAAATCCGACCATCTGGGTCAAAACAGCATTCAGAGCACATTTTTTATATAAAATTTAACAAAAAATCAAATTTTGTGACGTGAATTCACTCATTCGCGCTGTTGTAACTCAGCTAGATTCCAACCGATTTCTATAAACTTTAGAGTTTAAGAATCGTCTTATCATTTTCAAAGAAAATCTCATTTTTTAATTTCAAAATAAGTCAGAGTTTTCTCGTAAAATTAAAAATTTCCCTTTTTTTTGTGACGTGAATTCACTCATTTGCGACTGTTTTTGTTCGTTATTCAAACCAACTACATTGGATATAAACATATTCTTTTTTCTACAAAATGAAGCCGTGTTTTTTGGCTTCTGAACATACTAAAAATATTTCCAAAAAAAAAATCATCCATATATTAAAATTAATGATTTTGTAAAAGTGGTCTAAATCACCACTTTTTTCAACAAAAAAACTTATTTTCAAAATAATCTAAGACATGTGTAAAAAAACTTTTTTCTCTTTTTTCCGTTGGTTTTGTGTGATTTGAATTATCAAAATTAAAGACAATTTTGAAATTTTTTGATACGCGAATGGATAAAAATCACTTTTGAGCTGTAGAAGCGCGTGGAATGTGTCTACAGCATTTGTAGTTAAGCGAAAGCCGCCATATTGGATTTGAAGATGGAGTCAGGTAGCGAAATTTAACTTTTTGTAGTTCAGCCCTTCCATCAAAAATCCATACAGCATTTTTGTGTGAAATTTTGAAATTGTGAAAGACAAATCCAACATCCAATCCAAGCTTTCGATATTTTCCACACAAACATTCATCCAAAAATAAAAATGACGTTGATCGATTTTGAAGGAACTTGGTCAAGTACTAGATGAAACATTTTTACATTTTAAGTTTTTACAACAATATTTGAGAAATGACTAAATCAATTACAAACTTCTCTTTTTTACGGGAATAGCAGTATTTTTTTTGCAGTCATCGTCAAGATTTCCAATTTTCTGAAGCGTTAGTTGTAATAGTTAAACTAGATTTTATGAAAATTTCAGGAAAAAATTATAATCGAGAGAGAATTAGCAGCTTGATAAAATTAAAAGAGAGCGCGCTTCTGCACGAGATCTCATTCTTTTTTAAAAACTTCTTCACATACTTACATAAGTACTCAAACTTATTATGTTTTCAAGTCAATGGAAAACAAAGTGAATTTGATCTCAATTGTCGGTACAAAAGCACTCAGTAAATATGAAAAAAAACAGGCCATAAAAACTGGATCTCCGGCGAAGACAGCACCTATAAAATACTGAATATCGAAAACCATGCTGTTTTGCTTCTGGATTCGAAAAGTTGGTTCCATTTTGGTTTAGAAACGTTCTCAAATACTGAACTCATAAAAGTACATACTTTTACAGCCATTTTTTTCTGACAAAATGAAACTTTTCTACGCAGTGTCCATTTTTGCAGTGTAATTTGCAAGCATGTTTTTGATTGCTATAAAAACAGTCTTAATGAAGAAAATTTACTAATTTCAATGGTTAATGCGATAGCAAACAACCTAAACTTCTCATCTGAATGAAAACTGCGATGAAAAAAGTAACATCAGATTTTCTATTGCGATTCTACCTAAGGGTGTCCGTCTCACCCGATTTGCTTGTTTACGTACAGTCACTCCCAAAACTAAGTGTACACTATTTTTTCATGGGGATTTCTCATTGATTTTTATTATCTGATGGATAAATAATAAATTTGACACACTATTATTATTATCAAAATGTTTCTACACTCATCTACACGTTAAATAAACAAATTTAAAATAGGATATTTTATTGAGCATGCCGAAATTGAGTGGTCACTTCTAATGTTTATGAGATTCAATCACAGTTGAAATCATTTTTGAACTTTTTTTTAGCACCAATCTCTATTCAAAAAGGTCATCAGCATCGAGTATTGTTCTTACATTTACATGTTTGATCCGTGGATTTTATGTGATGAAATTTTTATAAAAATTAAGGCAGGTATAGCAATTTTGTTGTAATATCGCGAAAATTACAATAAAAAAATTCAGCAGATAATCAGATACAATTATTTTCTTCAAAATTCTTTATTGAATGCTAGTTGAGTTTAAAAGGTATCATTTGGTGCATAAAACTTCATAATCAGAAGAGTACTAGCTACTGTGTATATTTTGCAAAAAAATTCGATTTTACTCAGCTTTTGCATATATGTATGTACTTTATGTGATGAGATCTAGAACTAACGGGCAATCCACATATCAAGTGAACAAGTTTTGAGCTCATTCAGACTTCTTTTTCCCTCCGTGGATGATCATCCATATGATTTCCAAAATGTGTTTGGCCATGGACCATGAAAATTTTTCAAGCATCTAAATCTACACGTGGTAAATATATGGATGGCCCCTAACCTGATGTAGTCGAATGATAGTATTCGACATTCTGAGCAACTTTGCCGAAGACAATATCCTTCTATGCATAGAGATGCCCCATAGTGAATTGATCCGCTGAATCTCCTTCACCCATTATTGTACATAAGGCAAGATTTGTATGGAAATTTTTAATTTATATATTTTTTTTCCACTAATTACTTTGTTTGGTCGTTTGTACTGCCAAAAATAGCAATCAAACTTTTTGGAAGTGATCCATTGAGTCTTGAATTGGAGCAACGTGTTTTGAATTTGTAAAGATTCAAAATTCATATCTTTTTATTTATGTGTTTTTGACTGCTAATTTGACAGTTGGTTAACTGTTGATTTATGAAGTTTTCGCAAAAACATGTCGGAAAATAATTGCAAGCTAAAAATATTTTTCAATCGATTCCGAATTTTTTTTTGATAAGGTAATTATTTTTTTCATGAAATACTTTGCTTCTTCACACGTTAGCAAAAAATGAAGCTTGGGCAAAATCATTAGTGAAAAACCAAATTTATTTCAAGCTTATTTAAATTTCCAGGATGATTTCAGGTGTAAAAATTTTTTCTTCCAAACAAATTTTCAAACAAAATTGGACACGTTCATTAAAAATATGTATGTGGGAAAGTCATGTAACATACAATGTCTGAAAAATGTCAAAATCACTTGAACTGCTTTGGCTTTGAAAGACTACCTTTTTATAAGATTTATTTGAATGATTTTTCCGAGGGAGTTTTATCGCAAGGGTAGTTCTTCCCTATAAGTTACTTTATATATTTTGAAATCCTTTACCCCGACTATAAACACAACATCTTTTTTCAAAAATCTAAAGATTGTTCTTGAAAAAAACCCTGTTTCTCAAATTTCGAGACAACAAAGCTTAAAGAATTGTATTTCATGTCAACAGCGAAATTGTCAAAATATTGTACAAAAGATTAACTTTGACCCTAAATCCCCAAAAAAAAAAAAAATTAAAATCGAAGGTTAAAAGACCCGAAATATTACTTATCTTATGTGCAATGTTCTTCAGAATTCAAGTCGAGTAAGACCGAAGAGATCTGAGTGAAGCTTTATTTTGCCCTTATTATCCATAAAAATAAGCAATAATAGCTTCGTGAAACTTAATTTGGTCAAACCAGTTTTTCAGCCGGAAAATTGTTGAGAAACATTTCAATGCGATGTGATTGTTTTTTAAAGATTGATGATATTCATTACAAATACATTCATCACAAATAATCCCACTTTCATGAATAATATATTTAAATCAATTAACTTTTCAAATGATAAATTTTTAAACAAAATTGTATGGGTTGAGCATTAATCTGAAAATTTGGGCGCGGTTGAGCACATTTTTAAGCTTTTTGTTCATATTAATTATAATAATTTGATCCACTTCCAAGTGGGTCCCAAAGCAATTATTTAATAAAATCACACCTTCTTCCTTGGGGTAAAAGGGAGGAAAACAGATCATGTTCTTTTATCTTTCACCTGTAATTTGGCACTTAAGAAATTTAGGCATTAAATACCTTTTAGTTCGGTCCATGGAATATCAATGACATAAAATTTTATGTTGGTAGGACATATAAAGAAAAATGCTCAATACTGGGCAAATAAGGTCAAAAAACACTTCACTCAGGTGGCTCCGGTTAAACTCAGCGGCAGATTTGAGTTTCTGAGGAAATTTCACGTGTGATAAATGCTTTTTCAGACTCTCAAACCGGCGACTTCGTGTTTTTTTTTTCGTTTTTGGGTCCGAATTTTCTTATTGTGCATTGGAAGACCCCCTCGAAAGGAGTCATCTCCAAATTGGATTGCATTTAAACTAGAAGTTCTCAAAATAAGGTTCCGTAACAAATATATAAGCTCTTTGACCACATGGTGGCTGAGCCTTACAAAGGTTTTTGAAATGTGCAACCATTGGAAAAAATCGGACAACATGAGGCACCACATAAAATTTGCCTGTGCATCTATTGGACTCAGACAAATTGTTTAATATGAGTTTGAAATTTTTAATATCACTTTTTTCGAAAATTTGAACTTTTGGATCTTGTTGACCAACCCTGAACGAGTGCAATAAACAAAAATATTTTTTGAATTCGGTTTAAATGACTAAAGTACAGCATTAAAACCAAAATCATGTGCTTAGCTGTGCAACTCGATTGGCAAATCATCCTAGCATAGAGTGACATCCGGAAATGTCTCTCAGGTCTCTGCAGAGCCAAATTTTCTTTCCCGAATGAAAGTGTTCAATCGATCCAGTGTTGGCTGATATTTTTTAACTTTTCCATAAAAATTAACAGCAGTGGTGAGTTCCCTTGAAACTGGAAGGTAGATAATGGTAACGTTAGTAGGTTTTTGTTTCTATCAGTCTTTTTCTATCATTCTGGCAGTCCTGTTAGAGCAAGTTCACTGGTGTTGGGAAAAAGTGGTAGAAATTTTGACATTCTGAAAATTTTACCATGCAAAAATGTTTTCAAGATCTTGTGGCGTTGTATTTTTTTTTGCAACACTGTTTCTATTTCAGCCATATGTGATAGAAATATTGCTATTTTTGCATCACAGCATGCGAAAATACAACACGTGTTGTAAATAACTAGAAGGCCACAGATCTTGATAATATTTTTGCATGGCAAAATTTTCGAAATGTTCCGTTAGTGTCAAAATTTCTTCCACTTTTTCCCAACACCAGTGAATTTGCTCTTAGAATGCCGTACTGGATAAAATAAAGAACGCACCAGCTCATTACTTAAAAAGGCAGGGGGAGCATTCAAATAATGGTTGAAAAGAGTTCACCCTGTGACAAATTAATTCAAATCCAATAGGTTTGTGGCTCAATAAAATCATGGAATTGTTTTAGATAATCGAAAACTGAATTTTTATTTAGTTCTATCTTAAAATTCCTATTTCATCCAAGAAAACCCGTTGTCTTATTTGATATGTTTTTGGGCTCCTAGTTATTTTGATATTGATTGTTTTAAATTTCGTGATTATTGATTCAAATACATAATGTTTCTAGAATTCTTTTCAATTTCTTCTGCTTGAAAGCGATCCCTGATACTAACTCAATTCCATTATTTGCTTTCCATGGGTTTTCCTATGTCAAGTCACGTCTCATGAGCTCGCCAGTTGCGCCAGTTTTCTTCGCCCGCTGACTAGCTGGCTGGCTGGCCCAAACGAAAACGGGAAAATAATCGCTGGAGGTGTAGAAAATCACGGATAATGTATTTTCCCGACAGCAAACCGCACGGTTGAATCGAGCATCGAGACACTCCGCACTTTTTCGATGGTGGAGAGGAAAAAAAAATCACCCGGCAAACAAACAGCAAGCAAGCACGACCCAGCCAAAGCAAAGGAAAAATCCGAAAACCACGGATAATCCGGTGGATCGTCGTGAGAAAGCAAGCGTATCGTGGTGCCAAGTGCCTGAAGAAGATGGTCGCCACGCTCTCTGGGGGGGAGCCATCTGGGAATGGATGTTGAGATGATTTTTTCTGCTTTTTTTTTCTCAGAGCAAACTCCACGCTAGGTCCGGGAAATGAGACATGACGGGGTGAAACCAATGGGATATTAGCTTTCGGTGCGTGTCGCTAATTCTTTTTTAGGAAATAAACCCCCGAATATCTCTGTGCTGTTGGTGGTTAGTATTACATTCTCCGGATACGACTTGGAGCTTCTATGTATCATTTGCTTCTTCCAGTATACTGAACCGCGTGCGGAGATAAAGGAACATCCGATTAGTGATGCGGAAATAATACGGAAACGCAAATCGGATCTAGTAAGATGACCTTGGCTCTGATTAGAGGCGGCTTGCTGCTTGATTGAGGGCATCTGAAAATGTTGGAGGCTTCATAAATGAAAGAAATTAGTGTATGTATTTCACAAGATTAAAAATTTAGATGGTTTGTGTTACTTGAAAATTGATTTATCGAGTGAGATTTTTAGATCCCGGCAAAAAATATACCTCTAAAAGCTTTGTATGGAAATTTCAAATTCTTAAATTTTCACACCTCCCACAACTTATTTTGATTGTTGCCAGAAATAGCAATAAAAATTTTAGAAGCGATCCATTCAGTCCTGAATTAGCGCAACGAGATTTAATTTTGTATGGAAATTTGTATGGGAAAACAAAATTTCTCTTCCAAATAGCGCCAGAGATGTACTGAAAGTTCCAAAAAATTAAACTTAAGATGAAAAATATTCCTTGATTCTTGCAGTACAATACATGTCAACAAAGCACAAACCTAACATGTACCCTAGAAAAACCGTTCGATTTTAAATAAAAATTGTTTTTAAAAATTGTTTTTTATTTATTTTCAAGTTTTTGTCTCATATTTGAAAGCTGTGCAACCGTAGGATGAAAAAAATCTCAAAAACTGCTTTGCATTGCCAGAGAATGAATTGATTTATATAACCTATGCGAAAATATTTCATGCAGTTATAAACAGCTCTAGCAAGCAAAGGCTGTCATTTTTAAATACTTTTCAATGGATTCAGATTTTATACTTCGAAATGGTTATAACTTTTTTCATGAAATTCATGACAAGCAGCTAGTCATGTTAGCAAAAAATGAAGCTTAAGAATAGTAAAAACCAAAAATCAATGACCGACTTTGTTTCAAGCTTATTTGAATTTTCTGGATGATTTAATGTGCAAACAAAATTTCTTCCATTCAAATTTCAATACAAAATTGAAACGCATTGCGCTATTTCAGGAATCAACCAAATCATCTCAAATTTTACACTGATGTTTGATGACCCAAAAGGCATCGAAAATACATATGGGAACAAAGAGTCGTTTTTTGCTGCGGTCTAATATACTAGCTGAATATTTAATATAAATTTTTGGATGGATAAAATGTTAAATATTAACAAACGCGTAATGCAAAATAATCATATTCTAGCATATGTAGTCTCATGAGGTCTCATTTTGATGCGCATTTTGTTGCATTTTACATCAGACAGTTAACTGGATTTTGAAAAAAAAAAAATTAATTTAAAATCCTTGGTTCGAAGAATATTTTAACACCAACAATATTTGTATGGGATAACGAAACCAACACAGTTTCAGGTGCGGTCCTTGAGCTGTGTGATTTTTCAAAATTTAAAAATTCATACTATAAAAAGAGAAGTAAATTTTCGATGAAAAAGCATTCAGTGGATAAAAGGGGGAAGGAAAATGGTTTTTAGACTTATTTAATCAACATCTTTTCTACCCTCTTTTTGAATCTTGTTTAATTTCGAAAATTCTTAAATATTAGTTAACTCATTATACTCATTTTCTTAAAAACATATGTACATGGTTAAAAATCCTTTGATACATTTACAAACAACGAATCCATATAATAACATTTGAGGAAATATTGATAGCTATACCTTTATCCAGCTCTGAATTTATTCTTTAGTAACTGCTTCATCAGCCAAAGGTAGACACATTTTTTTTAAACGTTTTTTTCGTTTTGTAGGTTATTAACAGCGTTGCACTTGAAGCTATCGTTTGCAAAATATAGCAAAAAGAAGCAGCTGATTTAAACTATGTTTTATAAGGGCTTCAACCTACTCAACGGCATATAATTTACCACGAAGAACGACAGAGCAAGCTATATTTTTGTTTCAGAATAATAAACGTTCAAAGTTGAAATTTTATACAATTAAATTTGAAATTCTTAACTAAGTGAAACTATAACAAATCATAACAATAAGAATGACTTTCATCTCTAAAACTGTTAAATATGTTATTATCGATCAAAACAGTACAGTTACTTTTGGTTTTTTTTTAAATATATAGACGTCTTGTTTGATCATATGATGTAAAGAAAAAAAATGTATTTTTCAATATTTTGTTGAAGTTTTCTTCGAAGTTTATTTCATTGAAGAAGTATAAAAGGTCAAAAAAAAATCTTAATATAGAAAAACGTTCCTTGAATATTGGAAATTTAAAGCATTAAAAAAATTCATTGTCGCTGACATGAAAATTGGATTTTTTCTATCTTTTTAAAGATTTGAACCACTCAGCATAGGGGAACCGCATTTTCAGTGTATTTATAATTTTTAGTTTCCATTCAATGAAGAATCAGGTTTTAATAAGTTTTCTTGTTTTAAGAAACACATTGCTTAAAATTTAAATTTTAAATTTCAGAAAAAAATGTATGATTGTTAAACTATTTCTGAAATCTCTGTAAAACGATTTTGATATTTGCATTTAAAACAGTTCAATTTATTCAACAACTTTTCTCAAAACTGTAAAACGATTGCTTATGCTGTGAGATTTTGTTCGATTTAATTTTTCCTAAAATTGCGTCAAAGCTCTCGTATTTTACTTTTAAACCGGAAAAAATAAACAATAAAAAACTTCTGTAATTTTTTTTATCGGAAGCTAAAATTACTTGTGATTTTCAAGAAATGTTGGCATTCATAAAAATCCTTAATTTTTCATGGCTTTGAATACATATTCAACATTTTTTAATAAATTTTATCCTATTTTGAAAGTTTACTCTTGAATCTTAAAACCAGGAGCTGATAGCATATTTGAATTCTGCACTCCCATGTTAATTAAAATCAACTCTAAAACTGTTTTGAACTTTGAAAAAATTTGTGAATTTTGCTGCCTTGCGTTGGATTTAATTGTTAACTGAATATAAAAAAAATCAATTTGAAAACCCATTCCTTATAGTTTATTGAGGATTCAATTGTTCAATTTTAATCCTGAATATAAATTGATATTTTGGAATTAAATTTTGAAATTTGATTTGGGTTATATACATTTTGAAACTCGGATTTATTGATTTTCCCTTTGATTTCCAGTCGACATTCTGGATTTGAACTTCAATTATTAAGGACCTTTTTTACATTCAGATCCATCTGTTTTATTTAAAATATGAGTGTTTACACTTACAAAAAAATTAATTACAATTGTTGACAAAATTTTAAAAAACCGACCCATATTTCTTACTTAAAATCACGTGTTGAATCCAAAGATGAAATTCCATAAAACAATTTTGAAGTAAGACTATATCACACTATATTATTATGAAATTATGAAAAATGGAAAAACGTACTTGTATAATAATTAAATATGATAAATCTCACTCACTCTTAGCTAAAATTGATCATTGGCTTAGCAGAAGGTTACATCCAAATTTAAGCACGATCTAACCATGTGAAGGGGTTGCCTTAAGCTTTAAGCTTAAATGTGATTTTAAAGTATTTTGCACGAGAGAAGCAAAACTATTAATTTTCATTAATACCTATTTTGTCAACAGTGAATCGCTTTTTATCCATAGGTTTTCGAAAGCTTGAATCAAGACCAATTTTTCATCTCAAAACTTCAACATGATTAAACTTAAAAAAAACGATTTAATTAGCCTTAAATCAGCGTCAAAAAATATTATTTATTCCATCTTGGCTTTAGAAACTCTATTTAACATATAAAATAAGCACTCAAACATTTATTGTTATATTTATTTTTTGGGTTTGTTAAATTCGAAACTGAATTCACTGGAAAAGAATGTTTAAAACTAAATACATATTTATAATGATTTTTTTCGATTTCTAAAGACCGTGATATTCGGAAATTGATACGGATTAATATATTTATGATTCCATTTTTAAAAATTTTTGAAATTTCAATTGTTTTTTTTTTTACTCATATTTTTTTACATAATTTTTAAATGATGGGAAACATTATTTGAATTTAAACTGCTTTTTTTTTATTCTAAGACTGAGGTCTGAAATCTAAAATTCTGTTTTTGATTTTATAGCTTTATGCCTGGTATTTATACTGGAAATGTTTTATTACATCGTTCTGATTTTAAACCTGCATTCCCGATTATTTCTTCGATTTTGCAATTATTTTAAAATAAAAAATTACCAAACTTTCAATATTCTTACTTTTTTTTTAAGTTTCAGTCCTTCTGAAACATACGTTGTAAAGTACGATATAATCTTTGGATTTAAAAAAATATTAAACTTTTTCAACTTTTTGTTTGTATATATAGTGATTTCAGAATATTATAATTGTGATAGGTAGAAGGCAAAATGATGGTAAAAGCTCAAAATATATGTGTTTGAATTATCTCAGAAGTTAAGTACTCTTCAGGAAAAAAAGGTGTTTTTGGAAGCTTTCTGTTAAAATCGGGCAACGCAGTAAAAAATTTACGAAGGATTTTTTAATTACAGAACATTCAAAAGCTACCAAGAGAAATCAAAAGATAAACGTTCCATTTGACATTTCTTCTATCGAAGGATAACGATTTTTAGATTACCTGGTTCTACACTTCTGTTGTAGTGCCTACTCAAACTATTGTTTGCTGACTGCTTCCACGGAGTGTATTTTTTCAGGTTGAAAGGTGAAAAACTGGGAGAAGTTCAAGGTTTTTGTGGAGATTCGAGCGTTTTTATGTATTTTGTAATGTTTTTTTTGTTTGAAGTTGATTATGATATTTCAATGACATTACGGTGAGATAAATTCGTAAGTTAACTTTTTCTGCATGTTTACTTTATTTAAAAGTCTTTCCAAAGCAATAATATGAAAAATCCAACATTTCCATAAAATTTCCTATCCCACACTGAAAAACATCATGATGCTTGGAAAAATTTTAAACAATTCTTTTCTAATAAATCAAGACAGAACATGTGCTCCCTGTACTGCTTCAATCTCCACCAGTCAAAGTCCACTGCAATGTGATTGAATAAGCTCTCGGTGCGTGGCGGAAGCAAAAAGTCGGATCTAAATCAATCCCCAGACAACGGCAAAAATGACGCCGTTGATGATGCGTGGAGCTGCCGGAGAATTCCAGAACGTTCATGCTCCGGCTGTGTGAAACTTCAGCTGCAACAACATTACAACGTAGCGCAGCGCCTCCGGATCCTGAATGAGCACTCCCTAACTCTGGAAGGTTCCTACTATTTGTACACGTGCTCCAAGTCAGCCCAGCAGTTCCGCGCGATTCTCGCCGAAGAATAACAGCCATCCATCAGCACTTTCTACTACATACCAGCCCATCAACTCACTGACTAGGCTACTGACCGGAACCATCGTCAGAGCAAAGCTGATCCAAGCGCTTCAGTTAGATGATGGCCTCTGGCCATTCCAAGGCTGCCGTTTTCTGAATGATCTCCCACGCCACGAAATCGCCCGGACACACGGCTTCGAAATTTTTGATGGGCCCTTTAACAATCGATTCAGCCGATAGGTTGCGGTGATTCATCAAAGTTTTTAACTCAATTTTGCTATAATATTTTGAAATTTAAATTAATTTTTTTTAAATAAATGGTTATCTTATCAGCATCAAAAAATTTAAGACAAGAGCTGATTTTTTTCCCTGTATCCTGCCATGAGTTTTGGCTTTGATCTGAAATGTTTAAATAATGTAATATGTTTAAATAATGTAAATGTAATATGTAATGAGGAGTTTGTGTTTAAATGGTATTCGAGATACATTTTCACGAAGATATTACATAAAATATTAAACAGTATTTATAAACGCGCTTTTGCTTGTCTTTCAAACTGAAATTTTAAAATAAGAAATTGATTGACCGAAAAAGATACAAAATTTTCGTCTGGTGCAGATGTAAAATAACGAAATTATGGCAAATCAATAAACAGGTAGTATAAATGACCTTTTCTTTGTCGTCTAATAAAAAATGAAATATGAAATGATGTATACAGTTGTGTTCAAAAAAGAATGATATCGCGAGAAGCAGCGCAATCATTTCGAACTTTGTCAAAGATAGAGCTATTCTCGTAATAAAAGAAAAATTTGGCAATGCTTCAATAAATTTACTGTATCTTTGACAATTTCCAATGAAAAATCATGAAATTTGGTCCAAAGATGTCAACATGTTTGATATAGTATTTGGTCAAGTTTCGTCAAAATCGATCAACGTGGTAAAAAAAATGCCGGGTTCATTATCGCCTAACAGACGATTTCATTCTTTTCGGACGGATGTTTGTATGGAAAACATCGTTATCAATGATTTCTTCTTTCACAAAATCAAATTTTTTATTAGTTGGAAGTGGATGCGCAGCTTCACACGATTTCATTATTTTTTTAACGCGACTGTACCTCCACCAGTTCTGTAAAACTCCCTTGAATGAATTCTCGTCTCAATTCCCTAAAAAGTACCACAATAAGTGAAGAATGGGAATATTTGACACCTTTTTCTAATTACCATCAAAATTTTTTGTAAAAAAACTGATCGCCGTCATTTGCATTTTCTGACAGCGTGTAATTTCAAGTTTAGTTTTCAGATTGAAAAATGAAGCAGTTAATAAACCAGAAGCTTTTTTGTGGGACTTAAAAATTTTTATATTCGATTTAAAAGAAGACTTTGTCTTTTCATCAGAGTACAGTAAGCTTTGAAAAATCATGAAAATTCTAAAAAAAAATTATTGATTTTTTGGCCATATAGTTCACAAGAACAACAACAACAACAATCGACAAATTGTAATAAATATTTTTATTTTAATTTTTTCGGGTGGGAAACGTTTTTAAGCAATAAAGTCACATTTTAAATTTTTTTTAAACAAAGTGCAAAAACTCAAGAAATAAATTTTTCTAAATTTGTTTGAGATTTATTTCTATTCAGCAAATTTTTCTTGAACATTTGATGTCCGTAAGACATCCTTGTTTCGAGATAAAACTGAGGAGTCAAGTATGCCCAGGCATCAAGTATCTTCAAACTCTTCCATTGTAATAACATTAAAACTACCCCTTTTTCAGTAGTCTGTTTTAAAATTAAAACCTAGGAATCGGTTTTCGCTTTGTTAAACTCCTGTATATAAAAATTCGGCTCAATTCCATGCATAATAAAAGAATGATTTCTAAAACATTCAACAGTTTATATTGTAGACTTCTTTTCTGTCGTATGTTACAAAGATTGAAATCAGGAATAGATTTCTCGTCCTACAAACTTCTCGAGTATGAATTTTAGTCTCAATCCGATGCGTGATAATGGAATTATTGCAATAACGTTGAATAATAAATATGTATAGCTGGGCCGTAGGAAGAACCGAATGGGGGTCGGGGCGTGTTTGGTGAATGATTTTGACCTAGGGGAAGGGTTTCCTAAATGGGCCTATCGGGTTAAATGCGCCTACAACCGTTTGACGGAATGGCTGACAAGACAACATATCTAATCAATGCATTTTGAGGGTGATATGCTTTGAACATAAGGCAAGAAAGAATTTTATGAATAAACCAACCCAAAAAAAATAATTAAAATTCATACAAGGTATTGGTACCTTTTGAGGTAATATTTCGACTTTTAAAAACTATACGTACAGAAGCTCAAAACAAAAAGATGGGTGGTTTTTGTTTCTTATTCAAATGAACCTCAGAATTAAAACAAATTTAAGCATTTATGATGGTTTCATAATGACGGGAAAGTGGAATAAGAGAGTGTTTTTGTATGCCCCCATCATGTTTGTAAAAAGCCGCTATCCTTAAATAACAGGTTAAATAGAATAAATCTAGGATTTTCATCACTAAAATTTCGAATTGATGCTATAATTAACACCTTTAGAGAGAATTGAAGACCTCAAAACAGATTTGATAATGTTTTTCTTATGGATGAACTGCCTCCATAGCATGACAAGCATAACTTTTGTTTTATTCTATAAAATAATAAAAGTAATAGATTTTTATAAAACTCCAGCTTTGTCGTATGAAAGTTATCAGTATCTAGCATTTCTAAATAAATTATATGGAAATATTGCCAAAAAAACGTAAATTTAGCCTAAAACACAAATAGGCGCATTTAGCCCGCACGGTTTGAGGTTCGGCAGTTTCGACAACAGTTATACCTAATAAAATTCATTCCTCAAAAACGGAAGGAGATTTCAACATAAAAATGTTGAAAATGTTGTTACTCCAATGTATAGAAAACAGATGTCTGTTCATGTGTAAATAGTATTTGTACACATATTCTATGTAATATTTGATTAAATCAGTATTCTGCTTAATAGACGCATATAGCCCGCTTCTCCCCTATGATTTTTTGCCCATCATTGCAAGAATTCAAAAAGAATTAAAACAAATAAAAGTACTTTTACATTAAAAGTTTTCGAATTAAATCATTATTTCAAAAAATTGCACCTTAACCTGTAAGGTTTGCTAAATTCGCTTTCTTCGATGGTTTTAGTCTATGAATTTGTTAGATAGGAATCAAACTTAGTTGATTTGAACATAAAATAAGTTTTTTCTTGAGAGCCTTCCATTCCTTAAACAAACTTTTTTCATTTTTCTTTCAAACAAGCCGATTTTCCAAACTCTTTTGCAAATTCAACCTTTGAAGAAAATAAATCAAATTTCAAAAAAAAAGGTAAGTGACAGACATATTTCAGATCGAATAAGCTTGATGCAAACTTTAATTGAATTAAAAATTTAAGTTAGAAATTTGACCTTAAAAAAACTGCAATATTAACACATTTTTGACCTAAAACGTTTTTTTGCTTCCTGCGAGTATGCCTAATTAAAAAAAAACATAATTCAAATGTTATGCACTGAAACGACGTTGTACATAATTAAACCCAACCCTTCCCGTTTCTAAAATATGTTAATAAGAAGAATTTTGTTCATTGGTTTCTGAAATATAAAATGCAGAATTTTGGTGTCTGACGGCTTAAATTTGTACGTGGTTCTCAATGTGTTAATAATGTTAAACAATACACCGAGAAAATATAGAATTTTGTGCAGATTTTTCAGGTGAAGAGCAGATCAGATGTTTCTTTAGCAACAAATATTTTTAATTCTATAAAAATAATCGTGTGGATGATTTTTTTTTTAATTAAAATATAGGGTTTTTGCAAAAAACAAAATCTAGAAAATTTATTCAAACTCTACGTTTCACTGATCTTCAAAAAAAATACATATACAATCTAATTTTGATTTAAAATTTTAAATCTGGGAATTAAATTGACAAGCAATCTTAAGTTCATCATCTCTTGAATTCCTCAACAATTTAAGTTGATTGTTAAATTTATATACAAGTTTGATATTTTTCTGATTTTCTTTAATCTGCATTTTGAATAAGATCTGAATTCAAAAATTGAGCTTTCAATCTGTATCCGAATTTCGGTTCCTGAAATGCACAAAAAAAAACGATTTCCGAATCTAAATCCCAGCTCATTATTTTATGAGCCAAGTTTTAGGGCTGTCATTCGTGAATCTATTTTTTAAATTCTGTAGTTCATGTTTAATCAAAATTCACTATTAAATCATTTATTTTCAATCTGTTTTGTGAATCTCTATAAAAATATGAATTTCAAATAATGAATCTAAATCTTAGTTTTCACTTTTGGATTGCCATTAAGAAGCTTTGAATGATAAAATTTAGTGAAACAATTGAGTTTAAGAACTTCAAATTTGAATATTAAACTATTTTCGGAAATCTATTATCAAAATATTGAAAATGCATAAGACCTTGAAAAACATGATTCAAATTTGATATGAAATTTAAACCAGATTTGAGCCAGTAAGAGCAACTTTCCATTTCAAATGACTGAAAATCAAGAATCCTGAACTGGATACAGAATCCGAAATACGAAAAAAGAAATATAATTTTGGTTATGGAAATTATGGAATCAGTACCTCCAAAATGTAAGTTTAATTTAATTTCATTCAAAATTTATATTAAGACCTGAATTTCTATGAACAAGGTGAAAACGTTCGAAAAATGTAGCAGGCATTAATTCAATTTAAAAATCCAAACATGCTTTTTTTCTGAATTAATTGAAAAATGAAGGGGAATTGATGGTGAAATAGCCACAGCTATATTTTACGATACGTTCGGTGGCTCAAATAGCCTTCATTCGATTTCACGGAAAAAATCAAACAAGCCAGATTACATTTTATTCAAAATGTTTAAAGTTCGAACTAACTTTCTTTTATCATTTATTAAAAGTTGTAGGGTAGGGTTACCATATCCCTCAATGGTAAAAAAGAGCACAGTGGTAAGAAAATCCAAAAAAGTAAGGAAAACATGAAAAACGATTTATTAAAAGTCCTTCAAATACTACTAATTTCTTGGGAGTAATAGGTATGACTAAGCATTCCAGATTGCATGATTTTTCAAAGAAAAAAAAAAGAAAAAAACCCCATCCGGCCCGGATGCCTAGGTAACAAGGAAAAATGCCCGGTTTATTCAAAATCTAAGCGAAATCCAAACCAAAACTACTGTTTTTTTTACATAATGTATGATTCTAGAGCTCGTTCCATCGAAATACACGAGCAAACATTTTTTCAAAATGTAAAATATGAATTGAACA
Source organism: Uranotaenia lowii (assembly GCF_029784155.1). Classification (NCBI taxonomy): domain Eukaryota; kingdom Metazoa; phylum Arthropoda; class Insecta; order Diptera; family Culicidae; genus Uranotaenia; species Uranotaenia lowii. Next base: position 228,062,053 of record NC_073693.1, on the reverse strand, counting down.
CCGCGGATGTGACTTAATAAAAATAATTTTTCATGTGATCATTTTTTACTTTTTCTCTTTTTTTGTCCTCTTTGATATTTGTTTGTGGATTTATTGCATACTTGAATGCGCCTATTGCGCTCCCGGTAACTAAAAATTCAATGATGCCTTCATAAATACGGGATATGTATTTAGGTAAAGTATTGAAAGTTTTTGTAAGTTGTTATTCTTTCGTATATCTTGCATAAGATGTAGTAAACACACTTCATTTAGATACTGAAATAAACAAGTTCACTTTTCTGATTAAATGGCTCTCATTTAGTTGAAGTTCATCAGGAAAGTAAAGGCTCATATGAACCAGTATTTAAAATTATGAATAAGCGAAACATTTATTTAGATCGCTGAAATGAGGCTCTCTGAGAGGCTAGAACTGTTACCCAGCGATCAGCCATATAATCCAAACCTCAAATAACAAATTTTTGCTACTTCTAGAACCTTCATGATTTTTCAAGATTTGTCCTGATTTCCGAGAGACCACTCTGATTTAAAAAAAAAACGCTTGAACAGTCCGATTTTTTTAATGAGCTGCAAAATGATCTGTTTTGTTTCGATTTAAAAAAAAATTAAATTATAACTGATTTTTTACGAAATAATGAGAATATCAAACAAATCTGTAATAAAATTTTCATAATTTAAGGCGTCTTCAGTTCCTGTATTTCCATAAATTTAGTGGTGTCCTAAAGAGCTTGATTTTTTCCATCGCGGTGCCCTGATATTTTACAATCCTTCCTGGCACCTCTGTGCCATCGCCAAGCCAATGTGTCAGATGAGTTTTGATGGACGGCAAAACTTGTGAAAAAAATAAGTTTTACTAGTTACGGGCGGTTGATTCCTGTTATATGTTTACTGGTGGCATGGTCCCTAATAATATCATGATTTTGAAAGACTTTGCTCTTGCGGAAAAAAAATCAAAATGAAAACTTTGGTTTTCGATGTTTTTAAGAGATGTCATGTCCGGAAACTTCACAAGTCTTGTTGAATTTGAAACAGCGGAATTCACCCAGTTTCTATCAAATAAGAAGTATTTGTCAAAAGAATAGTGAAAATTGAAGAAGTTGGGTACAGTCACCTTAAATACAAATAAGACGAAGTATTACTGTTAAATACATATCATGACGAGAAAAAGTGTGCATCAATCGATGAGAGGTATCAAGCATAAAGTATAAATATTCCTTTTTGAAAACGATTAATAATTTTTTTCGTATTTCGTTCAAGTATAAACATGAGATTACCTTCCCTCCTTATCCGGATTCTTTTCGATCAAACCATTCGTTTTTAAGATATATGAGTTTAGAACTGTCTTATTTCTAAATGAACAGAGCTTTTAATGTTGCATAGATGAAATTTGCTGTCAATTTCATTTTGAATTTGAATCGTTTGATTGTATCAACTTTTGCTTGCAAATCGACGGTGTTATTCCCTAGTAACCATAAGCATTAAGCCATAACCCTTAATCAGCATTAATTCAACATTTCTAATGCAAGTTAGCATTATATCAACATTCATAATGCTTTTGAGTTTTATATAAGCATTATTAATGCATAGAAGCAATAACAAAAATTAGCACTAATGATAGCACTATATGCACATATAGAGCTACTATATAAAGTTAACAAGCATTAAGACTGTAGCACTAGAACTTCCTGTTAATTTCATAAAGCGTAGAAACGTCAAACCCTCGAATGTAAACAAGAGTGATTTTCTCATTTGCTGTGTGTGAGTAAGCAAGACAGCAAACGAAAACAATCAGAGCGGGCAGTTGCAGTTGTTTTCTCCCAAAATTTTCCAATAGGGGAAAGGTTTCCTAAATGGGCCTATCGGGTTAAATGACCCTACGGCTGTTTGATGCAATGGCTGACTAGACAGCTTATCTGACCAATGCATTTTGAGGGTGATACCCTTAGAACATAAGACAAGAAAGAATTTGATGAATTTCCAAACTCAAAAAAATTAAAAAATCATATGAGGTTTTTGATACATTTTGATGTAATATTTCGAGTTTTGAAAATTATACGTAAAGAAGTTTAAAACAAAAACTAGGACAGGATTTGTTTCTTACTCAAATGAACTTAAGAAATTCAACATATTTCAGCTTTTGTGGACGTTTAATAATGATTATATAGTGGAATAATAGAGTGTTTTTGTATGCCCCCATCATGTTTGTAAAATGCCTCCATCCTAAAATAACAGGTTAAATAGAATAAATAAATGATTTTTATCACTGAACCTTCAAATCTAAGCTCTGAATAACATCTTAAGAGAGAATTGAAGATTTAAAAACAGATTTGATAAAGTTTTTCTCATGGATGAACTGCCTCCATAGAATGGCAACCCTAAGTTTTGTTTTATTCCATAAAATTAACATATACATAGATTTTTATAAAACTTCAGCTCTGTCGTACGGAAATTATTACTTTCAAGCAGTTTCAATGAAATTATACGGAAATATTGCCCAAAAAAACAGAAATTTTGTTCAAAACATAAATAGGCGCATTTAGCCCGCACGGTTTGAGGTTCGGCATTTTAGACAACACTTACAATAAAATCGTTTTCTTGGGAACAGAAGAAAATTTTAACATAAACATTACTACATTGTATAGAAAACAGATGCCTGCACACGTGTATATAGTTTTTGTACACATATTCGATGTGATATTTGATTAAATCAGTGTTCTGCTTAATAGGCGCATATAGCCCGCTCCTCCCCTACATTTCCAAACCTTCTCATGCACACACTGTTTATGAAGTTGTGTGACCCGAACAGTACTTGAAGTATGGGTTTTTTTCACCTACCTTATCAGCATCAAGAGTGGTCGAAATGGTAAAGGCGCAAGGAAAGATAAAGGCTGCTAGTGGGATCCTTGCTTCGACACTCATCAAAAGTAATTCATAATTCATTTATAATCACTTCTCATTTCATAGAACACTTCATAAAGCAAGCATAATCCTTCAGCAGGTTGATTGATGTTGTAGATAATGATTATATTTTTTAATTTTTGTTCATATTAATAAATTTAAAGAATAATTTCCCATTTTGAATTACCGTTTCACATCAATCATGATTAATCAATAAAAAAAATTGAAAGGTGTTCTAAATATGCATTGATAATGCTTTTATACGGCTGATGAAAAATGACGTTTTGATGGTGCTCTAATTCAGCATTTGTAATGCTTATTAATGGCTATGTTGTGATAGCATTTATTCAGCCCGCTATTTCGCCTTTTTAGCATTAAATTTGCATTATATACGCATATAGTGCAAAACAAGCATTAATTCAGAGTTATATATGGGAATATAGTGTTGATTAAGGGCTATATTTTAGTGCTTATGGTTACTTGGGTTGTTCAATCTACAACCGGCTAAGTAAGAAAATATTAATAGGTCAGATCATGAATCAAGATTATGAAGTGACGCTCCTGAACACGGTTATGTTTTTCAAAATTTTAAAACTCTTCTAGAGCTAATTTTTGATTTATTTTCGAACAGAATGCATGGTACCAATAATCGCTAGCACTCACAACTACTACTACTAGAAGCCTTAAAAGCTGAAATGGTCACTTTTGAGCAAATAAAATCGACAATCAAACGAAAAACCTCAAATTCACGAGCGACCATTTTAGCCTGTATTTTAGTTACTGCTTATGAAATTCAAATTTTAGACAGTTTAATTCGATCTTTCGGCTTCTTATCGAAAATTTCAAGTGTCTTACATCCCAGTCTAGCCCCATATAAAAAAAGTCTCAAGTTTTGACCTAATTTTTTCAACCACGCATTTGTCCAGGCGATCGTCATGCACTTATATTCTATATAAAACTCAAAAATATCCACCCGTTTCAAGATTATTTGATTTTACTTAGTGTTGTTTTTAATGCAAAAATAGTAAAGAGGTAAAGGTCACAAATTCGTTACTCAAGTTTTAAGTAAAGCATTAAAGGCTCAAAGCAGTAGTCGAAAAGTGGTTCAAGTCAAGAGGGTTAACGGGTGATACGGTCAAAATTTGGTCAATATCAACTTGACGCATTTCTTTCAATTTTGCATTTAAAAAACCTGAACACCTCTCATTTTGAAGGTGTGTGTGTGTGTGTGTATGTGTGTGTGTGTGTGTGTGTGTGTGTGTGTGTGTGTGTGTGTGTGTGTGTGTGTGTGTGTGTGTGTGTGTGTGTGTGTGTGTGTGTGTGTGTGTGTGTGTGTGTGTGTGTGTGTGTGTGTGTGTGTGTGTGTGTGTGTGTGTGTGTGTGTGTGTGTGTGTGTGTGTGTGTGTGTGTTGTATGTGTGTGTATGTGTTTTTTTTTGTTTTTTTTTTTGTTTTACCCAGGTGGTAAATTCGAAGAAGGAATTTTACGAATTGTTCCCAATGCACGTCGAGTGCCGTGTCTACATGGGAACAATGGGTCAACTCGTTATATACTCATCCGTAATATACATATGCCCTAAACTCCACCTGGGGCGTCAGACTAATTCCCAAACCGGTACCTGCCTAAGGCAATACTTCGGTAAGGGGGTGTCTAATTCACGCATAGCGCTACTTTCGCAACACTCGCCAGAAGTTCAGATTTTAATTAAATATCATCCTGACCGCCCAACATCATCTTCACGTCTCATCGGCTACGCTGATTGTTTTGCGTAGTCCATTTCATAGCTTCGGACTCTTTAAGCTTAGTAAAGTTAATCTACGTTATCCTGCGTCAATTGCAATTTGCGTCAGTCTCCAACTCCTTTGCAAAGCAGCCATTATCCGGGCGAGCCCATCACTGACTGCCTGCCATGTGTTAATGTAATCACACATCTTCTGCAACATGTTGTCCGCTGTCGTTTCTGGTCCGCAGGCGGCGAATATGTTGGCACGTTCCTCTTCAAATCTTGGACAATAGAATACACGTGTTCGGGTGTCTCGTCCACGTCACCGCATGTTAGGCAGACGCGAGGCCGCATGTCCGAACCTGTGGTGATACTTCATGAAGCATCCATGACCAGTCAGGAATTGCGTCATGTAGAAATCCACTTCGCCATGCTTTCTCTCCATCCACTCTTTGATGTTTGGGATCAAACGATGGGTCCACCTCCCTTTTTCCGAGCTGTCCCACAGCTGCTGCCAGTTAGCCATGGAGCTATCTCTGGCTCGTGTTCTCACGTTTTGCATGCCTCTATTTTCGTAGCAATATGAGTCCTCCACCAACAAGACCGAGATGGGCATGACTCCCGCTACAACGCATGCAGCCTCCGACGAAACGGTGCGGTATGCACTGATGACCCGCAAATTCATTCGCCTCTGTACACTGTTCAGCTTCTGCTGGTTACACTGGATGTTAAGACCAGATTTCCAGGCCGCCCCTCCATATCGAAGGATTGACGAAACTACACTCGAAATTATCCTTCGCTGACTACTTCGGATCCCCGAGTTGTTCGCCATTATCCTCGTGAGTGCGGCCGTTGCTGTTGCCGCCTTCTTGCACACATACTCAACGTGGTTTTTAAAGCTGAGCCGGTCGTCAATCATCACACCCAAATATTTAAGCTCACGCTTTGATTCGATAGTGCATGATCCAACTGTAATCCTGCCTGTTTGCGGTGAAATCAGGTTTGATATCAGGACCATCTCGGTTTTGTGGTGAGCCAACTGCAAACTTTTGGAGTGCATCCAGCTCTCTACCGCATCTACAGCCTCTGAAGCTCTTAGCTGGACGATTTCTGTAGAGTAACCCGTCGCTAGTAGCACGACATCGTCCGCGAAACCAACCAACTTTACTCCCTCTGGCAGGCTCAATGTCAGCACCTCATCATACGTAATATTCCACAGAACCGGGCCCAGTATCGACCCTTGCGGTACTCCAGCTGTAACATCCATTTCCTGAAATCCTTCGCTCGTCATGTATAGAAGCTTGCGGTTCTGGAAATAGCTTTCCACTAATTTGTAGAGATATTTCGGTATCCTCATTTTTATAAGCGAAGAAGCAATCGCTGCCCTACTGACACTATTGAAGGCGTTGCGCACGTCCAATGTTACTACCGCACAAAAACGGTCCCCTCTTCTCTTTTTGAGTCTGGGTTTATCAGCCGTTTCGATGACAGTTCGAATGGCGTCGACTGTGCATCGCCCTTTTCGAAAGCCGAATTGATTGTTGGACAATCCGCCTTCGCCCTCGGTGTACCGCTGGATACGATTCAAGATCACCTTTTCCAGAATCTTTCCAACCGTATCCAGTAGGCATATTGGCCTGTATGCCGATGGGTTCCCCAATGGCTTTCCTGGTTTGGGCAGCAGAACCAGCTTCTGTCGTTTCCAAATATCTGGAAACATCCTTTCCTCTATACAAATTTGCAGTGACGATCGGAACATTTCGGGAAATTCCATAATCGCGGTCTTAACTGCAATGTTCGGGATACCATCTGGACCCGGAGCCTTTTCTAGCTGAAGGGATTTGGCGATGTCCCGCAGTTCCTCCAACTATATTAACTCCTCATCGCTCGTATCCCAGTCGTACGGGACTTGCGGCCAGCTATTAATAATATGATGAGGAAACAGCTCTCTCGTTATTTCCCTCAGTTTGTTGGGGCACATTTCAGGTGGTGTGCTACCGCTTTTGTTTTTTGCCATGACTATCCTGTAGGCATCGCCCCATGGTCGGTCATTGGCATCAAGACAAGGTTTCCTTAAACATGCCTTTTTACTCTCTTTAATTGGCTTGCATAGGTTTCTTTTCGCATTTTTGAAAATTTATTTATTTATTTCGTCAACCGTAACGTAGACTACATAGTTTGATACATGTGAATTTCCTTAAGACTAGGTTTAAGCAGTGTCTGCTTTACAATTTCTCCTTAAGAGTTTAGATTTCTTCGATTAAAATATTGTTTGAGTTTTTGCCGAGACATTGTAAAGTCAATGGTTTCGCAGTGTTGATTGTAAGAGGCCATCATGCGATTTATTGGCCCGTTTTTCGCGTAGTTTGTGCGATAGTTATTAATGAAAAATAAATTTCGATTTCGGAGTTGCCGAGAAGGTGCATAAAAGTTTAATTTTGATAGAATTTCTTTTGAGTCAATACGCTGCGAAACAATATCGTTTACAAATGAAACCATTGCATATTCACGGCGTTCTTTTAGTGTTTGTATGTCAATGAGCATGCAGCGCGCTTTATATGATGGAAGTGGAAATGATGTCCAACCTAATTTACGAAGAGCATATAGTAGAAATTGCTTTTGTACTGATTCTATTCTTTCTTCGTGTGAAATTGAATAAGGTGACCAAACAACGCTGCAATATTCCAGTAAAGACCTTACATAGGCAATATATAGTGTTTTTATTGTGTATGGGTCTTGAAAATTAAAGCAAAAGCGCTTAATAAAGCCCAGCATGTTATTTGCCCTATGGATGATAGTATTGTAATGGTCTGTGAAAGTAAGTTTAGAGTCTAAGATAATTCCTAAATCCCTAACTCGTTCACATTTTTCTACATTCTGATCTGTAATTGTGATGTTTGGTGTTGTTCTTTTTCTGCTAAATGATATAAAATTGCATTTTTTTACATTGAGCTTCAGAAGGCTTTTTCTGCACCACTGGTAGAAAATGTGAATTTCATTCTGGAATATGCTGATGTCTTCTTCATTTCTTATTTCCAAATAGAGCTTCATGTCGTCGGCATAAATGAGCATTTTAAGATTTTTGAGAATAAAGGAAATGTCGTTTACATAAAGTATGAAAAGTAGAGGTCCTAAATGAGATCCTTGCGGAACTCCTGAAGTGACTTGAATAGGGAGCGATTTCTTTCCATTGAAATTTATTATTTGTTGGCGATTCGTCAGGTATGATTCAAGCCATTTCAGGAGTTTAGATTTTATTCCAATTTTTTGTAATTTGAAAAGAAGCATTGGTATGTCTATGCGATCAAATGCCTTACTAAAGTCTGTATAAAGAGCTTCCACATGGTTGCCATTATCCATTGCATTCAATGAAAAGTCTATAAATTCAATTAAATTAGTTGAGGTTGAACGGCCTTTGAAAAAGCCATGTTGCCTGTCAGTTATTCGGTTCTTAATTTGGGAAAATAATTTTTCG
>NC_073693.1:227996460-228048960 GCF_029784155.1 Uranotaenia lowii | reverse complement strand
CAAAGAATGGAAAACTCAGTGAAAAGTTTCACAAAAAAAAATTAAACTAAAAGTTTAGCATTAAGACTTAAACTAATATCAATGTTTTAAGTTATTTTTCGTTTTCAATTTTCATTTAAATTTAAGTGTTTTGTATTAATAGTATCAATCTTTTTGTTTAACCAAAAAATTCAAATCAAAATCAAAAGAAGGACTAAGTATTGTTAAAAAAAATTGTGTGTAACTTATTTTCTAAGTTTTTGTTTTGTTTTTAAAACAACATTCAAGCTCAAACAGTCTCAAAGGACTAGAAAAACAGTGATTAAAATGATCGAAATTGGATATGTGTTATTTTTTCGATATGGAAATAGGATAAAGGGTGATACGGTCAAAATTTGGTCAATATCAACTTGACGTGTTTCTTTCAATTTTGCATTTAAAAAACCTGGACACCCCTCATTTTGAAGGTGTGTGTGTGTGTGTGTGTGTGTGTGTGTGTGTGTGTGTGTGTGTGTGTGTGTGTGTGTGTGTGTGTGTGTGTGTGTGTGTGTGTGTGTGTGTGTGTGTGTGTGTGTGTGTGTGTGTGTGTGTGTGTGTGTGTGTGTGTGTGTGTGTGTGTGTGTGTGTGTGTGTGTGTGTGTGTGTGTGTGTGTAGCATGTTGCTCCTATTTTGATTTTGAAATTCACTCTTCAGTTGTCAAAATGCCGTCCAAGGAAGAAGAGCAGCGCATCAAAATTTTGCTCGCGCATCGCGAAAATCCGAGCTACTCGCACGCAAAGCTGGCTAGATAACTAAAAATTGCCAAATCAACCGTTACAAATGTAGTTAAAGTGTTTGGGGAACGTTTGTCGACAGCCAGAAAGTCTGGATCGGGGGAAATCGAAAACCGGAAGCCGCAGAGACGACAAAGAGAGTTACCGGTAGTTTCAAGCGAAACCCTAACTTTTCTCTCCGAGATGCCGCAAATAAGCTGGGTGTATCGTTTACAACCGTGCATCGAGCCAAAAAACGAGCCGGACTATCGTCTAACAAGAAGTGACTCCAAATCGCGATGATAAATAAAATACGACGGCCAAAGGCTGTACACGACGATGCTGACGAAATTTGACTGCGTAGCAATGGACGACGAAACCTTCGTCAAAGCCGACTACAAGCAGCTTCCGGGACAGGAGTTTTATACGGCAAAAGAAAGGGGAAAGGTGCAGATATTTTCAAGCACGTTAAAATGTCAAAGATCACGAAGAAATTTCTGGTTTGGCAAGCCATCTGTACCTGTGGCTTGAAAAGCAGCATTTGCATTGCTTCCGGGACTGTCAACCAAGAAATTTACGTGGAAGAGTGTTTGAATAAACGTCTGCTGCCTTTCCTGAAAAAAACACGGTTATTCCGTACTGTTTTGGCCGGATTTGGCATCGCTGGCTTTCTGCGGCAAAGAAGGTGGACAAGGTGGCTGTACAAATTCTGATGGCAGGGGTTAAGCGTAAGGCCCGCAATTCGGATTTGGAAAAGTGGAAGCCTAACTGAATATTTTCCTGAATTTTATACTAATTAAACTTGAAAAAGAAATTTAATTTGATTTTTTAAATAAACGATTTCACCAATTTACACACAAACACAACAAGTTTATCATTTGTTGAAACTTTTCTTTGACTAGTCACCACATGTTGAACGTTCAACCAGGAGGACCAAAATTTGCCTCGCCATCTACTGTAAAGATTAAACTTCAATACAAATCTCAGCTATTAATTGTGTGGTTAAAAAAATCTTTAGCAAAAAAATAGCAAAAAAACAATAAATGGAATAAGTTCTTTTTAAATCTGGATTAAAATCGACCCATTGGCTTTAAAATACGTTTTATAGAGAACATTTTGATAATAAAGTCAACGATTCTAATTACATCTGCCGAAATAGTTGGAAAACTTGTTGGTCAAGTCTAGTTACCTCACTCTTCATTACCTGTTCTACTCCAAGCTTATGAAACAAAGCGATAACATTTGTTTGATGAAGTTTGCGAAGGGAAGTTAGGTAATTGATTGGTTGGTAAATGAATCGCACAGCAAGAATTCAAAGCACTCAATGGTGGCTCCAGAGAGTTAAATGGAGAAATTTTTAGGTGGTTTACACGAGTTCATTCCAGTTACTTAAAAATTATTTTTTTGAAAGATCTAAAAGGAGTTGTATTACAAATGCAATTCTACAGAAGTTAAATCCAATAGAAATAAGGCGGTGCCAAACACCGAAATTGGCTGGATATCCAAATACGGCAAACGCATCATTTCTCATCATAACTGACAACCCGTGCAGGATATGAGAAGGCAATGCAAATCTTGCCGTACTTAAAAATGTCCAAACTTGATTCCAACTACCGTAAGATGAAATGATGGAAATAGAAATAGACCAGGAAAAATGATTATGATCACATGGGAGAATATTCCCTTCATTCCGATAGACATCGACACTCAACCAGTATATAATATTCATACGCCAGGTTGGTCTCCTGTTGTAGAATGTTAATACATGGGCCCCGGAGAGGCGCAAGATGTGGGTTCAAGTGTCACCGGGAGACAAGGCGAATTTTTTTCGCATGTTTTTCAACATCGATTTTCTCTTATCTAGTCCCTGAAATTTCATCTAAGTTGGATTCATTTCTCTACAAAAAAAAAAAAGTTTCGCTGACTGAATGTTTGAGTCAAGACCCATCTCTGGGTCGCAATTTAAAAATGTTAAATCCAACTTTTGAATTAATTTTGAAAATTTTTATTTCATCCATCCGTCGAATACAGGTATTCTTTTTTTTTTTTCTTTTACAGGTATGCCACGTTAACTCTTTGGAAATGGAAAAAAGGTAATCATTTACTTAACGAATATAATCATCGATCATTTTTTCTAAATCTTATACCAATGATGAATCTAGGGACCAAAAAACAAATAAAACAAAATCAGGGTTTCTTGAAGTTCCTTTACAGAAACAATTTTCCATATGAAATTGACAAGAATGCCACAAGAATGGTAAGTGTCATTAATGATTCCTTAAAAAAAGTATTGAAGAGAAACTTTTGAAAATACATCCTTAAATCTTTGAAATGGCAAGCTAAGGTATTCATTTAAAAAACCCTTGGAAAAATTCTTTGTTTTGGCTAAAAAAACTGCTGAACCTAGCTTCTCATTTGATCATAGCGATGAATTTTTTTTAAAGAAACTCTTCAAAATAAATCAAATTTTCACAAGTAAAAGTGATCGATTAAAATTGTGTGGTTCAAATCTGATGCCTATAAACTCATTCCAAGTTCTTGATGTTAGTTTGAAATTTGGATTTTGTAAAAAACTGCATCTGCAAATTTTGAACAATCCCAAAAAATATGGGAATCCCTGCAATTTTTTACAGGAAGATAAAAGAAAACATTTTTCATAGAAAATCAATTCCACAAAAAGAACCCTGTGAATGATTTAAAGAAAAATAAAAATAACATTTTCCTAAAAAGTGACAAAACTTGTTCGAATTCTCATTTAAATTTGTTATTTTGAGCTAAACTATGTTTCAAAATGACTTGTTGAAGAATTGAAAATTTTTAAAATTAAACTTACAATCAAATTATTAGTTTTCGATCATTAACAAGACGAATTCTCCAACGAAAAAGTCATCTTGATAATTTTGTTTAGATTGTGAATCTCATTCACGAGCTGAATCTGAATCTTCAATTCGAATTTTAATACCAAATCCTAATTCTGCACCTCAACTAAGTGTTTGAATTTGAGATTATTTGAATTCAATGCGATTTCTGAAATATGAAAAAAATCAGCATTCCCATTACAAGCCAAGAATTGACATTTTAATTTTTATGTTTTGATTTTCAATCAGAATTCATTATTTTTACTATAACTTTCTTGCAAATTCAAAATATAATGTGATGAAATTCAAAAAATATCTGTATCTGATTCAAGTTTTCAATACTGGATCGCCAGTAGAAGCTTTTTAATGTATAGATTTATCAAAACTTTTGAGCAAAAGAAACAACTTTTAACTTACTTATAAATGAGATTTGAAAGAATTGAGTTTGAAAACTTCGTTTAAAAATCAGACAAAACACAAAATGGTTTCTTATTTTATTTGTTTTTAAAATTTGGAAAATTATCATCTATTTAAGCTTTAAAAACGCATATGAGTTTAAAAAATTACGTGTTCAATTTTTGATTAAATGGAAAAACCAAATTTGATCGGTTTCAAAACAGCTTTTGATTTAAATTGTTAATGATGATTCGAACCGAAAATCAAGAATCCCAAACTGGATACAGAATCCGAAGTATTAAAACAGAAATGCAATTAAAATTTTAACTTTATGGAACCAGAAAATCTGCAATGGGTTTGAAAATTTAAAAATTAAATTTAAAAAATAGTTTTCAGAAACAAATTTCTTTAAACAGACCATATAAAAGTAGTTTTTAGGAAAATGTAGTAAAATAATTTGTTATAATTTTTGAAGATGATTCTCATAAAAAAGTAGGGAAGAGTGGGGTATCGTGGGCCATGGGGAAACGTGGGCCACTTTTAATATCTCAGATGTGTGTTGAGATAAAAATCTCAAACCAACTGTCATCGTCGTCGGTTTGCGTGAGCATGAATTCCTATATGATGTTGTCTGAAATACGCATCATATGCTTCTTTTATTTCTCAAGCTAAAAAAAGTTAGAAAAATTTACTTACATAATTAAAAAAACACCCGCCAATTTCATCGAAGGGGAACCTAAAGTGCATAACAAAAATATGGTCATACGCTTATGATCTTAATTTTGTCATGATCTTTCACGTGGAAAAGGAATTTTTGATGAAACATCAACAAGTCATACAAACGCAATCAATTTGCAAATCATAGCTTGTGGGGAATCGTGGGCCACAGATCTTAAACCACCTATATTTTTATGTTTTTTATACACATTCAGGACCTAAAATACGTTATAACTTTATGTAAAGTTTTCTTATGCCAAATAAAGAGTTCTGTAAAATATTCTGTCCATCTATCTATCTATATCTATATATATATATAAAACAGGGAGAGAGACAGACCATACAGAAATGTGCGAACACGCATAACTCTTCACTGGATCATCCGATTTGCATGCGATTTTTTTTGTTGTGTTCGTCTTCACGCAGAATAACACAACGGAGAGATAATTTCGAAAATGTTTTTGTGGAAATTAGAAATTGATTTTTAGTTTTTATTCGTATCAAATAAAAGTCATGGCACCTAACTTCCATTTTTTTTTCATTCGAATCACCCAGAGTAGGAAGGCGCCAAAAGCAATCAAGGCTTACTAATGTGCATCCATCTCTCTATAGGAAGTTTTGGCGCCCATTTTCGTTGCAAGTGTACTTTTCACGTGGCACCTGTAAAATGGATACTTGGATATGATTTTCCATATGGGTTTCCGCAACTACGAAGCATAGCAAAGCCTGTATGAAGAATATTGACAAAATTTGTAATTTTTTGCATCAGAATCAAGGCATCGTGGATTTCCACAATCCACAATCAAAAAGAAGAAGAAGAAGAATCAAGGCAATTCTAAGATTTTTTTTAGATATTTTTTCGTTCACCGTAAATTTTTTTGAAATGTCATATTCTTTTAGCAACTCAAGCAATATGGCTGTAAAATTTCCAATAGACTCAAAACAACTTTATGAGATTGAATTGAAACATTTCATTATCAAATCATTTTTCATGAGTTTTGGTAACACCAATAGAAAGTCATATAACTGGTAAAAGATCACCTTAAGGGGGGGGTAGGGTCTAACGGGTATTAAAAAACACCATTTTCACGATTTTTTTTCTTGAGCTATCGTTCAATCAAATGTATTCAATTTTTTTGCATTATACAAAGCATTGTTAAAAGAACATTTAGTAATTTTTTCTTAGAAAAATATTGAAAAATAAGCCGGTGACGGAGCATTTTCGAGGATCCTTTTTAGAAAACAGGATTTGCGGTGGACACTGTATCTCAGCACAGAATCATCTGAAGTCAAAAAGTCAGAGCAAAATATTTTTAATAGATGTTTTTCTGGACCCCAACGTTTTTATTTAACTTAAAAATATTTTTATGAAATTTTTGTGGCTGTTTGAAGTAAAAACTACGATTTTTCACTTAAAAATCCGCCATTTTTCACCTCTAAAATCTCCCCAAAGTAAAAAAATCAAAAAAGAAAAACGTTGGGGTCTGGTATTTTATATGTAGAAAATATGTTCCAAATTTGAAAAGAATCGGATAAGTAGTTTTCAAATGACGATGTCCACGGACTTTGAAAATGTGCTTTCGAGAAAAACGCGTTTGAAGTTTCTGCTCTTGCTTTCTTGCAGTAGTAGATAGGAGTAGATAAAGACCCATAACTTCAACAGTTTTGCTTCAATTATCTTGAAAATTTGACACAACATTCTTGAAATGTTTTACAATAAGAAAATAAAAAAATAAAAAAATCGATTTTTTGAAAGTGTTAGACCCTACCCCCCCCCCTTAATATATTTTTTGTTGATTTTATCCAAATAGTTTGAGAATTGAAAGTTATTAATTTTGTGATTCCAAGTACATTGAATCATTATCATAAAAACGGATTGGAGGATCAGGAAACATTGGAAAATCCACACTACCTTTCACGCTCAGTGGTAAAAAGGCACTAATATAATCGAATACTAAAAACTTGAAAGAATATAAAAATTAAATTGAAAGTAAGAAACATGCCACCTAAAATTTCGAACATTTAAGTATAGAGAAAAATCTGTACCAATACACAAAAATACAAAAAAAGTTTCCTACTAGATATCAGATCTTAAAAAACAATCTGTCAAGCATAAGTAAATTAAAGAATATAAACTCTTAAATTCGACAAAAAAAAATATAATCAAGATCAACGAAAATCCAGCTTTCAAATTAACGTTTCAATAAAACTGAAAATCCAGATTCATAAAGCCAAATTTAGAATATTGATTCAAATTAACAATAAAATTCAGAACTAAATTTGACTTTCTGGATAACAGTTTCTTATCTTACGATCATAAACTATAAATTTAAGTAATTTGTGAATATTTTGAATTTTTATTCCAAATATTCAAAATAGATTTGCTTTCATTCAGGGTTTGCCTGTTAAGAGAAAAATAATCTAAATACAAGAAAGTTTATGTTCCTTTTTTTCTGAATACTTTAATTCTTAGTGCAATTTTCCAATCCCTAACTGAAAATTGAAAAAAATATAATAATGACACAATTTTCGAAGACATTTTCAAACATTATATTGATAAGAGAAGTGTTGCTGTAAAATGAAATGAATAGTAACTTTTTCTGAATTGTTAAATATTTGTCAAACTCAGCTCTGTTTATTCACAATAAGATTCAATTAGTGTATTTAATGCAAAGTCCGAAAAAAAGACATTTGAAATAATTAAAAAATTAAAAATTTTTTTATATTCATTATTCTTTAAATGTTCCGGGTCCATTTTTTTAATTTTTCTATTCTGACGACCATGTTTGAAGAAAACTGTAATGTATTTAAATACAGAGCTTAACACAAATCGAAAATACAACTGTATTTATGACGACTCCAGCAAAAAAGTTTTATTTTCTGTTGAAATCAATCTTCAACATTTTTAAAATACTTTATCAGATAGAGGTTTTTGAATAGGAATGATGACTAAACTAAATTGAAACATGATCGATTAAGCGTTCTTAAGTTACCGGAACTGATCATTAGCAGAACTTTATTATACGCTACCTCAACAAGAAAATCAGTTCGCTAAACAAAAGTTAGCGAACTTATTTGAGCAAATCGTATGAGCGTTTTTGTGTCACGAACTGCCAGTTTTGAATATAAATCTATGTATGATATTTTCCATTGCATTAGCAGATTTTTGAATGAACTTAAAATAATGAAATGCGAATAACGAACCATAATTCTGGATTTTTTTTCTGATACAAAGGTATCCACTAGCTTTTATACACTTAAAAGGAAGGCTGACTAAGGAACAGTGCTAAAATATAAAAAAAAAATTCAAAAATTACAGGCTTAACAAAGTTTGCCGGGTCAGCTAGTCCTATATAAAAATTTTTGCCAAAACGTTTGCGAGCCAGGTTTTGGAATCTATGCGACCATACACAGCTCTCTTTTTTTATTTCATCATCTGAAATTGCTTTTAAATAACGAAATGAATTGGGAAATCACAGTTTTGGGTCAACTCATAAACTTTGCATGTTATTTGGTAAAGTTGGATTTGGTGGCCAAAAAATATTGCTTTTTTTTTCAAACAGTCAGAATTTGGGGAAAAAAACTTATTAAAAAATTTAAAAAAAATACTTTATGATATCTTGAAAATGTAGAAAACCATGCCATTTTTTATTTTCATTTTATCTTTTATAATAATGAAGTTATGGAACAACGAAAAAAGTGGCCCATGATTCCCCACTCTCCCATACAAAAAAATATCTATGGAGTTCACTGGAAAACAATGAAGTTCAAGTACTTTTTCTCGAAATCAGCTTTTATGCACTTATACCACTTTGGCTCTAAGGGCTACACTTTTTTTGTCTTACTTTGTATTATACCGTAATCTGGGGTAAGATTGATCACTTTTTTTTCAATATTTTTTGACTGTTTCTTCTGTTAAGGGGAAAGTGGTAGTTTCATATTTTTAAAACCAGTTCTGAACTCCTATGAACGTAAAACGAGGTTGCAGAAATTTATTTGACTCCCTTAAATTTGATCAATTAACGATTTTGTCTTTGTTTAAAATTTGATGCTTAGGAGTAACATTGATGAATCTCTATAATGACGGCTTTAACGAGTTTTCTTGATCATAAAGGATACAAAACACCTTCATAATTTTAAAAATGCTAGTTTATCCATTGCTAAGGCAGCCCGGTACAAACAAACTCAAATGATATAAAATTAATCATGAAACTCTACAAAATTGAACACAAAACTTTCGGGTGCTCAAAAATACTAAACTAGTAACTTTTGGTCCAGTGAATTCTGAGATATACAATGCTAAATTTAGGTATTTCTTGGTTCAGATTTCTTCGTGGACCAGAAAAAAACAACATCACTGTCCTTAATGTGTTAAGGACGAACAACAATTAAAATCGAAAGATGGACAATGATGCTGCAAAAATTAAGGGGCCAATTTTTCTTCATTACTTATAAAATTATAACTACAAAAAAGAGAAATTATGCCTTCATTCAATTCCCTAGTCCCTCGAAATATTCCCCTTTAGTTTTTTACTTCAAACTTAACCATTTGATAGAGTTTCTAGCCTTTTGTCCTTGACTGGCTTACTCTTGGAAAATGTCCCTATTTTTAAAATATCATAAGTTTGCCTCGAAATAAAACAAAAACTACACCAAAACTATTCATTTACCAAGAAAAACAGTTGAGCTCTCACATAAATCAACCTGCTGTTTTTAAACGCTTTGATTTTATCAGTAAAGCTATTTTAGATATTCCTAGATTTTGAAATTACATTTTGACTTATATTTGAAATTTTCAAAAACTAACCAAATTTTTCCCAATTTGAAGCTCAACTTCTAGCTTTTTAAAAGTACAAAAAAAGTTTTGAGATATTTGAACTTTAGACTTAGTTATTGATGATTATGTGGGAAAATTTCATGTTGATCAAAGTTACCCCGGTGATCAATGTTCCTCCGTTTTACGGTACCCCCCGAAAAGGATTCTTCGTTCAGTTCGAAAATTATGTAGAATAAAATGTCAGATAAAGAAAAAAACAATGATAATGGATGAGTTTTTTCAGGAAACATTAAAAGGTGATCTAAAAACAGTCGAGTACGGTTTCAATATAACCCTTACAATAACTGTGTTATTAACTGAATTCCCATTTGTGTAGAAGAATTAAAAAATGGATATTTTTTGACATTTCGGCGAGTTAAGAAATTCATACTGTACATCATTTTTTTTCTACCCAAAACGTTCTAGCTTTGATATTTCCGCCTAACAATGCTTTCATTTTGGTTTATAATTCTTCTTTAAATTTCATAACTTGCTGAAATGCAATAAATTAAAAAATATATATTCCAGCGGCGATGAATGTATAAGAACATATCTATGGTTTTGAAAAGAAAGAAATATATAAGGGTTAAACAAGTATATTTGTGCCACAAATGGTTCCAACCAGAGATGAGAATGTCATCCAAAGGACAGTCGCGATCGTGACAGTCGCATAACATTTTCCAATGACATTCGAAAATGTCGCAATGACATTGACGGTCATCCAAAAAAATGTTAAACGACTGGAAAAAATGTTATTCGATTTTGCAATGACAGTCGCTCAGAAAAATGTCATCGAATTATTCAGCTCGATAACATTTTTGACTTGCGACAGTCGAAGATTCTGTTGGTCCTCTGACTGTCGGAATGACATTTTTGAATTTTCGATTCCGTGACTGTCATGGAAATATTTTAAAAATGGTTTTACAGTCATGACATTCATTGGCCACGGCCAATCTGGCCGGTTCCGAAACCCGGAAAATCAAAATGATCAGATTTTAACTTGCGACACATCATTGGAAAGCTCTTGGCTTGTACATGATGGGAATTGATAGGAAAAGTGGTTCGGGGCCATCTGGTCCTGGCCACAGCCAATCTGGCCGGTTCCGAAATCCGGAAAATCAAAATGATCAGATTTTAACTTGCGACACATCATTGGAAAGCTCTTGGCCTGTATATGATGGGAATCGATAGGAAAAGTGGTTTGGGGCCATCTGGTCCTGGCCACGGTCAATCTGGCTGGTTCTGGTTTAAGAAAAATCACGTGGAAATCTTAGATTGGGTTATAGGTTTGCTTAATCTTACGCTTCACGGAGAAGAGGTAAGGGTTTGAGTCAACTCCACATGGAAATACTCGTACGGTAAATAAACAGGAAAAATTTACATACTTAAAAAAAAATTTTTTTTTGTTCTGATTTTTGTCGTTTTACCTTAGCGTTTTTTTACTCGTATGCACGTTCGGAAAAAAGTTTGTTGTATTTTACTAACTTCCCACAAATTTTAACTTAAATCAATCATATCAAAAGCAAAATGCCCGCCAGACCACGTGTTTTACGCTCAAATTTAAAATGCTGTTGACCTTTGAGAAAATCCGAAAATCAAAGCGAAATGTCATTATTTTAAATTGCTGGCTCCCAAATTACGATTAGAATGCATAATTATATTAAATTTGGTCCTTTTTCAAATTTAAAAGGTGCACCAATATTTGATTCGGAAAATTCAAGAAATTGAATTTCGTCGCCTACCTGAAGGCGTTTTTCCTATAAGAATATAAAAAAGTATATTGTAAAAGCGAAATTTTCGATAAGTTTTCCAATAGTTAATGATGTTTTGTCAAAATATAGTTAGTTTATAAAAACACGATGAACATATAATTAAACATTTGAACAATTCAATGTTTACATTCCATATAATCATTGTTCCGTTTCTTACCACCCTTTCGGTATGGTGCGTTCTGTCCACCAGTCGCTATTTACAGCGATACCAATAATCTAAGAACCAAATTCAAAAAATTACGATGATTGAGGGTTCAGATTTTCGTATTATCATAAAGAAAAAATGTGATAAAAACTAAAATATGATTTCCATAATATTTTTGTAAAAAAAACTTAAACAGCCAGACAACAAACCGCGGGGTAGAACGCCAAAACAAGTGGACAAAACGCACCATATGGAAAAAGTGGTGAGAAAAGAACAAAAAGAACAATGATTATATGAAATGTAATAATTGTAACATCAAATGTTTAAATACATGCTCTTCGTATTTTTGTAAACCAACCACACTGTGGCAAAAAATTATTTATTATTACTAAAATTATCGGAAATTTCGCTTTCCAAAAAACACTTTTGTACAACCCTATAGGTAAAACGCCTTCAGGTAGGTAACGTTATTTATTTTCTTGACTGATATTGCGGCAAACATGGCGGTGGATATCTTTTTCGAATCGAATATTGGTGCACCTTTTTAACTCGAGCAAGGACGAAATTTGTTACAATTATGCATTGTTATCGTAATTTTGGGAGTCAGCAAATAAAAAGAATGGAATTTTGTTTTAATATTTGAACGTATTGTGGGCATTCTGCCCCAATTTTTAATATGATTGATTTTAGTTAAAATTTGTGAGAAGTTAGTAAAATACAACAAAATATTTATAGTCATCCGAAAGTGCAAACAAGTGTAGATTGCGCAGGCTGTTTCTAAGAACTGAATTCGTTTTTTGTGAACTTTTTATCGATTAAATGATGGAAAAGCTTTTTCGCTACAATAGAAATGAAAAAAAAAAACATCATTCAAAGTCATAGATTAGTGTATTTTTGAGAAAGAATGGACATGGACCATCTGACCCCGCTGGTGCGTCTTGTACAGTTTTCCTCTAATCTGTCCCAGCCATCAGCGTTCTATTAATTTCAAAATTTCAATACACCGCATCATCGGACCAAGAGCTGATAAATAAAATCTGGTAAATAACTCGAATTCAAGACGCCAAAATCATCCAAAAAACAGTTATTAAATCATAAGCATCAAAAGTTTCCTATTTCAATGCCACTGATGTAGAGCATGTTATTCTTCCCATCAGCATGTAGTTCTTCTCATCATGAAGCATGTAATTCTTCTCATCATGAAGCTTTCTAATGATGTGTCGCAAGTTAAAATCTGATCATTTTGATTTTCCGGATTTCGGAACCGGCCCAGATTGGCCAGTCCACACGGCAAAGTCAGCAAGGAACCGTTTTGATTGTCGCGACTGTCATTTTAATAACATTTCATTTTGATTCTGATGAATGTTACGATTACATTCTGTGACATTCAAAATGTTAAATGTCGCCATAACATTTGCCATTATGAATGTCATCGAAGCAACGACCCGACATTCATCAGCTTATCGTAACATTTTTTCCCATATGACTATGACAGTCTCGATGCAAGCTGTGACATTCGTCCAAAATGTTATTTGACATTTTTTCGAAGGAATTTCTTAGCGATGACATTCACAAAATCCAAAAAGGACATGACTGCGACAGTCGTTTTCGTACTGATGAATGTAGCTCTAGGCTTCAGAAAAATGTCGAATGACATTCGGACAGTTATCATCCCTGGTTCCAACTTAAATCGGTTGGGTATAAAATAACTTTCTGTGGCATCGAATGAAACTAAATGATAAATGTGATTTGGATATGGAGCATAAGGTTGTGTCTACTTGTATTTTTTCTTCAAATTTTAAATACTCTTTGTTCTCAAAAGTTGCCTTCTTGGTCAAAACAAACCACAGAACTTTTGTAGATTTTGAAAATGAGATTAAAGTGCCTGGATTTTTAATTGAATTCTTTGTAAAGAATACTCGAAAATTTATTCAGAGAATGTAAAGCTTTTTTATTTTTTTCTTTAAAATTTTGTTCTCCCGTTTTCAGTAAATTTCCAATATATGAAGCTAACTGCAAAATTCTCTGACTTCATCTTTGCCCAAGACGGCTTAACAGTAGGAATAGCGTGTAAATCGGTATAACGTCCCAAACAGAGCAACACTGCTAGATTTTCCGCTCAATTTTCAGAAAAATAATTTTGACGCTATTAGCTATAAAATGCTGTAAACTTGTGTTATTATTAAATTTTCAAAACGCAGGAAACACAAATCATCATTTTTGAAAATCCAGTAATTCCAAAAGCTTTTCGCATCAAGGTTTGGCAAATTTGGTTTGTAAACAAGTAGGTAAAGCTCCATAAATTAAAAAAAAACACTTGTTGTTTGTTCAAGTAACCCAACAAAAAAATACCTTAAAACTGAGATCAATAAATTTTGCTAACGTGTCAGCGTAAACATTCCCTCTTCCCAGAACTTGAACCAAAACGTCACGTGTGTCTAAAACATCGTCTCTGTACCAACACACGAAAACCCCATCCCGGAAGTTCTTCTTCTTTCATCAGCCAAGGTGCAGGTCGTTTTTTGCCACCAAGGTGCTAACGATCATCTGAAGAATTCTATCAAAGGGACAACCAACGACCGAAAAAAAAGTGATGCAAGGAAAACGCTCGCTTAGCAGGAAGCGTTCTACACACAAAATCCACCCCCGAAGTGTAGGTCAGGAGGTGGCTTTCGGGAATATGCGAAGCAGCAGAAACATCAAAAAACCATCCGAAAGTTGCTATTTTCCTAACCTTTTTTTGCTCCTTGGGACGCTCTTCCGCCTTTGGAAAGTTTCCTCGACTCACTTGCACAACATACCGCAACATTTTCACGGTTTTCCATCCGTCACATGGTTGTCGGATCACCTGAATTTATGGTTTTCAACTTTTGCAGCCCATAAATTTTGTTCCGAAGTCAAAACAGGGGGCAGCCAAGGGATGGAAGGGATGGAATTGGGGCAAAAAAAGCTTCACAGCACCCCAAAAACCGGTGTGCTACTCTGTGGGATGTTTCTTCGCAAAATTTCCGTATAAGAAAATGGAAAACCAAAATCGTAAGGGGTGGCGCCTGAGAAGTGAGAAGTCTAACAGGAAAGGGACGCTGCTGGAGCGATTGTGAGTACATTAGGTCGGATTAGGATACTAATGTTGGCAGCTTGGCAAGCTCTGTTCCCTGTCCGCTGTCGTTTTTCAATTTTTTTCACCCCAGGATTCAGATGTTTGATAAGACTTGGAGCAGGAACAAGCAACAGCGCATAATTGGTGACAAATTTCGATACCACTCCCATTCCCTCTAAGTTGGTAAGGTCTATGTATGTAGGTGGACGATGTTTGTGCTGAGCAAACGTTGTTGGGACCATTTTCGCTCGATTGCTTCCTTGTGTTTATTTTCTGAGCTATGGTAAGCTCAATTGACTTTAGGTGAAAATTGAGTAAAACCTACGATTTATATAAGCAGCAAAAGAGGATAAATTTTATCGGATTAAAAACGAACACATACCTACATATAAAATATCAGTGAATCTTCATGTTTCTTTGAAGAGATCCAACTTACTAAACTCCAAAGCGCGAATCTTTTAAGGATATAATCGCTAGTATCTTACAAATGCTTAAACCACCAGCCCATAGAAAGAGTACTAAATATGCCGTGACCAAGATTCGATCCCATGAATTCTGGCCTATAAGATTTGAACACTATCCTCTAGGCCACGCACAGTAGGGCAGGACCTATGAAAGCTTGGCCAAAACCATTTTTTGTAAATTTCAAAAATTCATCATAAATTTATGTCTTCAGATACTGGACATAACACCGTTAAATCTGTCAAAAATATCTCAAAAATCGTTGTTCCATACAATTTTCTACGTAGGTGAAGTTGGGGTTTTATGCTGTCCCATATTATCGCAAAACAAAAAAAATATTTTGTTTGTTTTTTGTATTGGTTTGAAGAAAGTTTGCTTGATTTTTTCTGAGGTTTTTTTTACCGAAACAAATGTTCCGGAGATGAGACTTGATGCCCATTTTAAGTTCGGTTTGATTGCTGAATTATCGAGTTTTACATAAATTTTACATTAATTTGTATGGAAAAAATTTGGTCATTATCAACTTGACGTATTTCTTTCCATTTTGCAGTGTTCGGAATCGCTAACTGACAAATAAGCGCTGCTCATCAAATCGCTAACCCATAAAAAGTTAGCGATCGCTAATTAAATACGCTAAATGAACCAAAAAATTTATCGCTTTAAGTTTTAAAGCGCTAATCGCTGATCGCTAACTGTTGACCATCATTAAGGCCGGAACAAATATCAAATTCTTCTTCTTCTTCAATCACGCCCTTTCTCCCTTCGATTTTTAAAACTCCCCAAGGGGGAGTAAATAAAGTTTCAAATATTTAATTTAAAATAAGATAACTTGATCCATTATAGTTAAATATTTACTGGATTTATCGGTTTTGTTCAAAGTAGATAAAATGCAATTTTGTTGCAAATAATCTTTTGTGCAATTTAATTCATTTGGTTGTTTTGGCATTATTTTAAATTATCCTCACTTAAAATCTTTAACCTGTTTTTTCCCTTTTCCAACTTGCTGGAGCATTGTCAAACGTAAACATTTATGTAATTTCTATATTTTGAACATGAAACGAAGGCTACATTGGTGATTTTATCGAATTTTTATATGAACTGGTCTGTAAAATCTCTAGAAAACTGAATTGTGAAAAGTAAATACCTCAACCACTTGAAAACAAATGCTCAGGAAGAGATGTTAAAATAGTTTCATATTGTTTAAAACCTTTTATTGTTATCTTCTTCTGAAAGTGTTGCGAAAAAAAGTGCTAAAAGAGAGAAAAATGACACTAATACAACTTTTCTGTAACTCGAGTACGCATTTCTCCAATGAATCCAATTAAGCGATCAGAATGATGCCCAATATCACCTTAGTTTGTTTAATGAAAAAAGTTTATTCTATCACAAATAATTCGAGAGATTGATCAAATATACGGGAGTGGTTTCAATTAGCGGAACCCAAAATAGCGGAACTTTCTAATTCGCTAAATCAATCGAAACTTAGCGGATAAATTAAACTGTTAACGAAAAGTTAGCGGACTAACTAGCGAATAGCGGAATAGCACTTTGGTGCCGACCACTGCCATTTTGAATTTAAAAAACCTGAACACCCCTCATTTTGATGATGTATGTGTGTGTGTGTGGGTGTGTGTGTAGAATGTTGCTCCTACTTTGATTTTGGAATTTACTCTTCAGTTGTTGAAATGCTGTCCAAGGAAGAAGAGCAGCGTATCAAAATTTTGCTCGCGCATCGCGAAAATTCGAGCCAAATCAACCGTTACAAATGTAATTAAAGTGTTTGGGGAACGTTTGTCGACAGCCAGGAAGTCTAGATCAAGGAGAAATCGAAAACCAGAAGCCGCTGAAACGACAAAGAGAGTTGTCGGTAGTTTCAAGCGAAACCCTAATCTCTCTCTCAGAGATGCCGGAAGCTGGGTGTGTCGTCTGCAACCGTGCATCGAGCCAAAAAACGAGCCGGAATATCGAATTACAAGAAGGTTGTGACTCCAAATCGCGATGATAAACATAATACGACGGCCAAAGCGCGATCCCGGAGGCTGTACACGACAATGCTGACGAAGTTTGACTGCATGGTAATGGACGACGAAATCTACGTCAAAGTCGACTACAAGAAGCTTCCGGAATCGGAGTTTTATACGGCAAAAGGAAGGGGAAAGGTAGCAGATATTTTCAAGCACATGAAACTGTCAAAGTTTGCGAAGAAATATCTGGTTTGACAAGCCATCTGTACCTGTGGCTTGAAAAGCCGCATTTTCATAGCTTCAGGGACTGTCAACCAAGAAATTTACGTGAAAGAGTTTTTTGAATAAACGTCTGCTGCCTTTCCTGAAGAAACACTGTTGTTCCGTACTGTTTTGGCCGGATTTGGCATCTTGCCATTACGGTAAAAAGGCCATGGAGTGGTACGCCGCCAACAACGTGCAGGTGGCTCCCAAGGACAAGAACCCTCCCAACACCCCAGAGCTCCGCCTAATTGAGAAACACTGGGCTATTGTAAAGCGGAACCTAAAGAAGACCAAAAAACTGCTAAGGACGAGCAGCAGTTCAAGGCAAACTGGCTTTCTGCGGCGAAGAAGGTGGACAAGGTGGCTGTATAAAATCTGATGGCAGGGTTTAAGCGTAAGGCCCTGCAATTCAGATTTGGAAAAGCGGAAGCCTAACTGAATATTTTTCCTGAATTTTATACTAATTAAACTTGAAAAAGAAATTTAATTTGATTTTTTAAATGAACGGTTTCACCGATTTCACGATACACGCGTTTTCTCTTGACCAAATTTTGACCGTATCACCCTTTAATTTGGCACATTTTTGCAATTTTAGATTTTCAAAATACAAAGCACAGAATTTTTGACCAATTTTTAAAGGTAGCTGTTTTTGAACGTTTTTTCAATTTTTATTTTTTCAGATTTTCTTGCACTTAAATCTTACTTGATTTTGGGCGCAGATAGGAAGGAGTGTATGCAAAGTTCAACTCCTATTCTATTCTATTTTGTTTATTTAGAGAGGATTTTAACCAACATGGTCATTCTTCCTCTTTTGAAAAGAAAATTTTAAATTACATTCTAAGTTTTACATTTTGTTAAGTAAGTTTGAACATTTCAGGAATTTTCTCAGGTTTTCTTCGTTCGCCTTGTTTAACGCTGCCGCGATGTCGTGGCCTATCCCACTGGTTCTCCTTTCCTTCTCGTACAGTCTACAGTCTCCGATGACGTGGGCCACCGTCAGTGGCACGTTGCAAGAAAGACATGTTTGGATGCCTTTTGTAAAAAATTCACGATGTGTCAACATGGTGTGTCCAATTCTTAACCTTGTAAGGGCGCGTTGCCCCAATGGTTTTCCTCTATCATTCCAGCGTGAGGTATTCCTTTTTATTTTCCTTAAAAACAGATGCCGATTTCCATCCCATTCTTCCTCCCGTTTCAGTCTAACCTCTGCTCTGACCCAGGTGATGATGTCACTAGCTGGAATTCCAATGGAAACTCTAGATCCACTCCTACCTTTGGATGCCAATTCATCTGCTTTTCTATTTCCTTCAATACCAACATGGCCAGGAATCCAACATAGCACGGCTTTAAGTTTCTTCTGTTCTTCTTCTATCGCTTGTATCCATGGGTGCAGGGATATACCGGAATCTACTGCTGACAAAACACTGGCTGAGTCCGAAAAAATCACTGATCGGTATCTCGATTTTTTGCGCTATATTTCGCAGGGCGTGAAGTATAGCCATAGCTTCAGCGGAGAATATCGTACATTGATCCGGGAGTTGGTAGTGAAGCTCTCTGCTAGTTCAACTCCAAAATACTTTGTGCTTTGGTCGTTTTTGCCCCCGAACAAGCAGCTGCTAGCAGTAGTTTGCGCTAGCTTATCAATATTTCTAAAGTTTTTCACATTTCAATTTTTCATATTTTTGTAAAGTTTTGCAGCGCTTTTGTATATACCCCACCAGAATCGGTATGAAATTGGCTTTCTGATAAATAAATACTTATTGTGGGAATCTTTAGATAATGTACTCAAAATCCAGTGCAAAGTTAATTCACAGTCTATTAGTAAAATTTAGTTCAAGATAAGAGAGTGAGTGAGTGAGTGAGTGAGAACATGCAAATTGGAAATAAGTTTGAAAAAAAAAATGCAAATATATGTCAAATTACATCAACATTTTAATCATTTTTTTGAAAATCTTCCTGGTTCCTGATTTAACCATTTTTGACGTTTCATTGATAGAATTCTACGGTTTTTACACCACACATTTTTTGTGATCATGATCATGAAAATAACAAAAAATATCCTTATGTAATTGATTGGGCTAGGTGGGGTAATTATGAACAAAATTTCTTCATTTGGCACACTTACAGCCACCATATGTTAATTTCTTATCATTTCCGTGCTCTTAATCATTCTGTAGAACAACTTTTGTATTTTGGGTCGCAACCTCTGTCCTTGGGACGTCTGTTCATAATCACCCCGTCTGTTTATATTTACCCCACTCTCTAGGGGGTAATTATGAACACGGATTACGAACTTGGTACAAAATTTTTGAAAAGTAACAGTAGTTATACGTTACATTTATCCATAGTAAGCAGTGTATGGTGATTTTTTACTTAAAAAATTATGTTCATAATTACCCCAAACTCTGTTCATAATTACCCTGGACTTTGTTCATATTTACCCCAAGTCTTGTCCAATATGATTTATATGGTGTCAGAAAATCTCAATTCAACACCAAATAATGAAAATTATTAGCAGTAACAAGAAAATGGGTTGTTTTATAAAAAACTCAATCCAATTCATGTATAAAACTTGCAAAATAAACAAATGTAATCAAAATTAAGATGCAAAACAACAGAAAAATAGCTTTTTAGTATTCTTCTTAATTGATATTTTTGTATCTTTTTTTCGAGAGTTTATTTTCCTTGTTGCATCTTTTACGTTTTGGTTGGTTTCTTTTTTCCGCTTCTTTATGTCTTTACAGAACATTTTATTCGATAGGACCTCACCATACGTGTGAAATTTTAGACGAGTTAGGCTACTCGATAGTTTTTACATCCGTTTAAAATGTCCTGCGCAGCAAACATTAAGTCTTCACCAAAATAACGTGGGCTAAGCTTTTCACGTACGTGCGAGGTATCATGAAATTGAAACCTATACATATACAGGAAATTCGAAAATATTTTAAAAGGGTTCTTTCACAAAATCAATTTTTATAATTCTTGTCAGTTCTACATGATCGACAGTTTTGAAAAATATTTACACTTATAATTTTTTTTATCACCTGCATGAAATTTCACATAAGTAGTTCTATTCTTTCAAAAAAAAATTTAAGTACTACCGAAGTTTTCCTCAACAAACTAAAAGAGAAAATCTTTAACCAAAAGATGTTCATTTTGCACCAAGTTTAAAACAATATTCGAACAAATTAACATTGAAAAAAGTATCTATCAGGTATCAGAAAAGGGATAGACTTAAATTAATATTGAAAAAAAGTATCTAAGTAAAAAATTAAACTGCAAGAAAATAGATTTTGGATCTTTGATTTAACACATAAACAATTATTATTTGCTGTAATTCTAATGTTCTGAACAGCAGCACGTTGTCCAAACATACAGGAAAATTGATCTTTGCTTTGTGGACTTATTCACCAATTAAATTTATCAAAGTTTTTCATATATTTTACTAATGACCACAGCGATTTAAGGTTCATAATAAGGTTAAATTTCACACTGTTATGAATAAAACCTCGATCAGCATACCTTTTGTAAACAAATAGTGAATTTAATTTCTAGGCAAATTAAACACTTCTTCAAGTCTGGTTTATAACCTTATTGTTTATCAATTACCAAAAAACCTGGTTTTGGAAGCAAGTCAAACTTGTATTCGGTATTAGAGAACTATTCCTGGGATACAGGTTTTTTTTTTACAATACTCAAAACTACTTAAAAATAATGTAAGCTTTTATTTTGTTGTAGTATGAAGTTATTTTTAAATGCCTTTTTAATTATGGTTTGTTCATTGTTACGTCACTTTTTGAACTGTATTTGTACATCATTTGATTAATAGGTTGATGTTTTGCATAAATCTTTGTCATAAAGTGTAATGTAGAACAGTTGTTTATTTCTTAATGGACGGGAAGGTGCATAAAAATTGAGTTTTGAAAGTAATTCAGGACTCTCTATTCTTCGTGTAACAACATCATTTACAAATGCAATTTGGGAAAATTCTCTACGTTTACTGAGAGGTTGTAGGCTATGTCAAAAAGCTTACAACGTGATTCATACGATGGGACAGGAAAAGTGGTCCAATTCATTTTACGTAGCGCATATAATAAAAATTGTTTTTGAACAGATTCGAGACGATGCTCGTGAATATTTGAATAAGGATTCCTTATGATGCTACAATACTCCAATATCGAACGAGCATAGGATATATAAAGTGACTTTATGATGTATGGGTCTTGAAAGTGTTTGCTGAAACGTTTTACAAATCCTAGCATGCAATTTGCTTTATTGATGATATTGTTCTGATGTTCTACAAACGTGAGTTTTGAATTCAGTATGACGCCGAGATCTCTTACAATTTTGCACTTTTGTACTGATTGACTGCCTAATTTTGTATCAATGATAGGGTAACTTTGTTTTCTGCTAAATGATATAGAGTTACATTTTTTAACATTCAATTGAAGCAAACTTTTGTTTTACCATTCAAAGAAAACATTGTTTTTGTTTTGGAATGTTTCAACATCTTCGGTTGTTTTTATTTTAAGAAATAGTTTAAAATCATCGGCGTATATTAAATATTCAATCCGTTTTAGAGTAAAGGAAATGTCATTAACGAACAGTATGAAATGAAGAGGTCCTAAATAATTGATTTTTTTTAAAGTGTTAAACTCTCACGTAACACTTAAGTTCCCGTTTGTTTTTATAATTGTTCGGATAATATTTAAACCAGGTTTTTAACTATTCCTTGTATCAGCCAGAAGCAGATCAAAGCTAAAATGTTTATTTATAATGCATGTTAGATAGGGGTTTCAGGAAATATGCGAAAAAAGGAACTTACAATTTTAGTTTCGCACATGAGGTTTTCCTCAAGTAGACTGCCTGACCTTAGTGAAATTTGTGAGATAGATCTGGATGTACAATAAAACTAAATTAGCAACTTAAGTCAATCGTAGAGGGAGGTCGAGTACTTACAGTTTAATATTTAAGCTATTCAAAAACTAATTTTTCTCACACGTGGCAAACGATAAATGTTGTTCGCGAGCTTCAATAGAAGTTTGCCTGTAAATCAAATAATATTGTACGTTCCACGTATTTTAGGTAATGTTAAAGGTTTAACCTGATCAAATGAGATGGCTTTACTTCGTCCACGACCAAACACTTAACTTTCTATTTTACTCTTTTGAACTATAATTTTCAATTTAACTTTTCCTCTACTTGAACTTTTCTCTGCTTAACTTTCCTCTACTTCTTTTACAAACTGATCTTAGAATGACTTTGGGCCTTATTCTGCGAGGCGAATGAAGTGACTCGGAGTCACATTAGTCGTAGTCACGTGACTCTAGTCGAGGTATTCTGAGAGGCGACTCACTTTAGGTGACTAGTTCATTGCCTCGGTGGCTTGATGTTCATTTTGACGTTCCAAAGGCAATGAACCAGTTTCATCGGGTTCACCATGCGAACTGTCAAACATGTAAGGAACATTCAAAGCAGGTAGTGTGATATTTAATTTCTTGGATGACGTCACGTTCATGAAGAATTTGAAAATAATGCATTCAATTTTTATGTAACCAAACCCAATGAAGGACTTCAATAAAACAAAACAATCTTCTTCGAACATGCTGTAAATTGAAATAATAGATTGAACTATTCAATCAAAATTCAAATCAAAACTTCAGCCTTTTATACAAAAGATATTTTGATTCGACTTTCAAGAAGAACAGAAAACCGAAAAATTGAATCAATTTTGGCTGGTCGTGTGAAAATTTGGAAGAGAGTTAGCTAAATAAGGATTTTGTTTCATTAGAATGATCATTCTTAAAACTTTTTTTAAGTCTCCGAGAAATTTTTGCATTGGCTAAGTTTACAAGTTTCAACAAACTGAGCATGCTTCATCAATAAAACTGTTATGTACCAGGAATTGCGGATACACGAAATAAAAAGACGCGAGATTTACATGCTAAAATGACTTTTTAATGACGAAGTAAAAATGTACGAACCGACTTGCTTGGACAACAATAATAAAAAGCACACATGTTTGTGTTTACATCCCGCTGGTTGGCGCGTCGATCAGCTGACAATAGGCTGCCAGCAGTGAGCCCAGCGGTTTTGTTGTAGGGTGTTTCACGCCCTAACAAAAACAATATCTTTGTGATTTTGTATGGTTCCTGCACGATTTTTTATCATAAACGATTAAAAATCTTTTCAAAATATGCTCATTTTTTTGTCGAAAAGTAAAAAATGCTGCAGCGAATTTCTATTTGCCTGACCTGGATCGCTACTCGCTAAAGTTTGAGAGCTACTTATACATAGCCCAAAAACGGAATGTTGTACCTGAGTACAGGGCCGTAGGAAGAACCGACTCATGGGGGGGGGTTTTGGTGACTTATTTTTATCTATGATTTACTCAATACTGCACGAAAACAAAAAAAAAAAACAAATTAGGTGTGTGACTATATGATTATTCATTTTTAAGTACTTTGATATTAAAAACTTTTGTATTAAATCGTTATTTTAGAAGTAGGAGATAATTATCATTAGATTTTCGGATCAAATTTGCTTGATGAAAAACCTGATCCTAACGGTGTGTTCGTAAATTGATTTTATCTATCGAAGTGTTTTTTCGTATCGATGCTGGCGTTCATAAATTTAATAATGAAACCTCATTCTACTAAATTTAACACAACACTTACCCTTACTCGAATATATGAAATTAGCAAAATTTTCACTATTGGTTTCTGAAACATAAAATGTCGAACTTTGGGCGTCCTTAATGTGTTAATAAGGTGAGAATGTTTTTTTAACAGCAAAAATTTTTCATAAAGAAGAATCAATTCCATAATGAAAATCGTGTGGATGATTTTTAAAATAAAATTAGGGTTTTCCGGTTAAAACAAATAACTTAAATTGAACCTTTTATTTGTGATTTTCAGCTGAACTGTGCTTAGAAACTAATTTTGATTGAAAATTTGAAATCTCGAAATTGAATTGACTAGCAATCTTAACACATTAAGTACAGCAAAGAAATCTATGACGAAAAACACCGAAATTCAGCATTCTATATCTCAAAAATCGCTGAATTAAATTTTACAAATTTAGCATTTTTAAGTTACGGCAAATCTTGTTTTCAGTTTTTTCGAAAAAAAATAATTTGCAATTAAATTCAGTCCATTTGAGCTTTACTTCAAAGTGTAAAAAGCACACTTTTGCAAGTGAAAAAACGAGATATCTCGTATTTAGTCCGCCATGTGATAAATTTATGATCTATTATGGAATTCCTCAACAATTTATGTTGAATGTAAAATTTATTTATCAACTTTTTTTTCTGAACTTTGAACCTGCATTCCGAATCTGAATTCTGAACCTGAATTCAAAAATTGCAAAATTTGAATCTGTATCCGAATTTCCATACGATTTCTGAAATGTACAAAAAATACGATTTCCAAATCTAATTCCAGATCAGAATTTTATGAGCCTAGTTTTTGAGCCCTCATTCAAGAATCTTTAATTTAAATCCTGTAGTTTAGGTTTAATCTAAATTTTCTATTTAAATTAATTATATTTAATATGTCTTGTGAATCAGCATTAAAATATTAATTTGCAATGATCAGAATCTGATTTTTTAATTTTGGATTGCCATTTTGAAGCTTTAAATGTTTGAATTTTATGTATGAATCATGTTTAAGAACTTCGAATTTAAATATTTCTCTTTTGTCATATTCGGAAAACTATTATCAAAATAGTGAAAATGCATATAATCTCGAAAAGCGTGATTCAAATTTGATGTGAAATGCAAAACCAAATTTGAACCAGAATTTCAAAGCAGCTTTTATTTCTAACTTCTTATGATTATCAAACTGAAAATCCATTATTCTAAACTGGATACAGAATCCGAAATACGAAAAAAGGAATACAATTTTGGTTATGGGAATTATGGAATCAGAACCTACGAAATGGGTTTAATTTAATTTAAAATTTAATATTCAGACCTGAATTTATATGAACAAGTGAGAAAATTTTGAAAAGTGGGATGGATTTTTGAGGTCTTGGCATTAGTTTTTATTCGAGATTGATAATCTTGATTCACCTTAATCTATTATTATAATTTGGTTCTGAATTTAAAATTTGGAGTGAAGAGTAGAATACCTCGCATGTTTTTTTGGATCCTTATGGGGGGGTTTAACCCCCAAAACCCCCCCCCGTTCCTACGGCCATGCCTGAGTAATCAGGTTAACCTTATGCATTGACCGGTCATCGGAGTTCATCCGAAATCAATTTTGTTCAACGTGCGTATATACTCAGGTGACGCAAAACAAATCGAATTACTGTACAACTTTGTATACTAGGTTGACGATTTAAAACATAAAAGTGTTTTGCTCAGTACGGTTAGCCATTTGCGTCTAACAGAAGCTATGAAATATGTATTCTTTATCAACGAAAAATCTACTTTTCAATTTGTTTTGATGATTGCAAAAAATATAAGAAAATTTATGCATCACCTGCCTTTGCATAGCATTCGCTTTTGATTCATTCTCGATGAACGCGGTGAACCTCGAAAACTGTCAAAGGATGAAACCAAAAACAAAAGTTCGAAACCAAAAACATAAATTCGAAACAGGAAAATTTGAATGTCCCAGCACGCATTAGAAGTTTTCGGTTCCAAGAATTTCAATCAGGATAGCTGAAGTCGTTGGTAACTCTCCTCCGCAGCATATAATCTGGAATAATAATGCCACAAGAGGTTTTGAATCTGTGTGGCGGCAGAACGGTCTACGGCAGTTTGTGTTTTCATCCCGAATACCGCTTATTTATCATACGTTGATTTAATTGGTTTAATCATTTTACACCTTTCAATTGAATATTAATAATCATATTTTATTTGCAGGATTGCCTAGCACTAGCACTTCCCCTCCAATCGTGTGAAAAAGTTTATTAATTGCAAGTTTCAGTGAAATACAAGAATTTTTTAAAATCGAAAGCTAACGAAGAGCCAACCCATGATCGACTAAATTCTAAACGACCAACAGCGACGACGGACTGTTTAAAAACTGCGAAGTTAACCCGAAAACGGTGTTTCTTCCACGGTCGAAATGCAGTATTCAAAAGTGATGAGTTTCCTTCAATAAATTTCAGCGAAAATCATTAGAAGACTCTTGGTTTTGTTGATGACAATCTTGTGATTTATACTTTAGAATTCTGATAAAATAAAAAAAAATAAATAAGCTGAAATTTACAAACGATTTCATGTGGCAATTCTGAGTTTTAAGCTGTGATTTTAGGTCTCTGGTTCTGGTTTGAACTCTGGTAATTTAAGATTCCTTTTCAGGATATCTATCAACTCTGAATTCAACTCAACACTTACTGAAACAAAATATTAATTGATTTCAATGTCGGTTAAATTTTATTAAGAATCCGTACCAAGTTGAAGAATCCAACGATAATCATTTTTTGGTTTTTTGAGGACTGATACGTCTAGTTGTGGAATCGCCTTTCCGGAAACTTATTAAAAAACTCCGACCACTTATTTTAATCAAAAACCGAATTTTATTGTAACAAAAACTGACTAATTTTATTTTAAGTAAACCACGATGTTTAAGGATAACTTTATTATGTCCGTATGGTTAGATGGTTGGAACGGAAGAGAGTCTTACTTCTTTGCTCTCGATTTCTTTTTGACTTCTACATTGACATTTCGAGTAATTCAAATCTAGATCAAAGCATCAGGGCTGTCCCAACGGTAGATGCAAAACACGGTTTTCGACCACGCTAAAACATTTCGGCTGGCACCGGTGGCGTAAATTGCTGTTTTAGCACAGTTATCGATTTCGAAATTCCCAACAGTTATACGCCTTTGTTCCAAATTCATGCAAATTTGGAACAGGATTTCAAAATATACGACAGACCGATTTAGATCACGGTGAGAAAATTTTAGCCAACAATGATTTCTTTCACACATGTTTGAGTAACATAGGGTGTGATAATAGTTTCTTTTTGAGATATTATTTGAATGTTTTTTTTTCGCTTCAACCACCCTATACGTAACATAAATTGAGGATAGATGTTCCTCGACGTTTCGAGGGACGTTTTCCGAAGAAAAGTGATACGGGCCTTGAGAACCCCATAGTTAGACTTAATGTTATGATTTTAATTTTCAATTTTAAGTAATCATTTGGATCAACATGTGATCCGTTGATAAGAAATAAATAACAAATTACAAAAACCATATCAAGTATAAATGATAGATGTCACATTATTCTCGATTTAATATAATTAAATAAAAAGCTTTTCATTTGGGCTTGACGAATAAGTGAATCCAGTCAGCGTTCCAAAGTTTGAATAAAAAACGAAAAGAAAATTTTAATACTTTTTCGATGAGGTAAAATAAATGTTTATTTTTGTTCTATAATTTTTGTTTCATTTAAGATATTGAGAGATTTTTAGTTTCGTATGGATTGCTCGGAGTTTTCGTCAATATCAGCATATTTTTCTGTATCCATACATAAATTTACAAATAGTGAAACGAGTTTTTGTCAAACAAAAATGTCGACAAATCAAAGGGAAATTTCCTTTGACTTTGGGATAAACATTTCTCGTTTCCTTTATCAATATCAGCAATAACGTGAAAAAAAAATTGCTTTTTCATTTCATTTCAACAAAACCTTATTCCATTGATTCAAAGCAATTTGATTGAATTAATTGAAGAATTGTTTCAATTGACCTTTTTCCCTCGTTGTGTAGTCATTTTAGCTTTTAAATAAATGAAATCCTGGAAGAATAGTTGAAATCATTGTTCTGTCAAAAAGAATATTCGTAGAATTAATTTTAAGACAATTAACCGTTAAACTCAAAACTTATGCAATTTTTCTAATAAAATGGGTTTTTTCTTCTCAATTATTGAGTGTCTGCAATGAAAGTGTTTCAGTTTTAAATTTGCTCCTACACCGGTGGAGAGTGGGTGTTTTAGCCGATTCTAAAACTTCAAATTGAGCTAAAACTGGTATACTTAAAACCAATATTTACGCCTGAACCGTTGCAGGTGCTCTAACTGAACATAATTGGAGCACTTGAATTTCAAAGCTATTAGAATAAGCTTGCCAGATTGCCCGGTTTTATCCGGGTTTGCCCGGATATTTGATGCAAAATTTCGAGAAAGTCCGGTCCGGCCCGGTTGCCCGGATATCGTGAAAAAAGTCCGGATATTGCCCGGATTTTTTCACAATTTTTACAAAGAAACCAAAAAAAATCAAAGTTTTTGAGTAAGTTTCAGTAAAATAGATTAACGGTATGGAAATTTTCAACGGTTGTTTCAAATAATTTCGCTGATTTACTTTTATAAACCTTTAAATAGTTAAGTGTTCCAAACAGTTTTTGGAAGTCTGCAATTACATAAATAAAAAATTAATTTCAATTTTTTTTGCATTTTTTCTTTGCTTTTATATATAATAACACCTCAATTTTGCCCGGTTTTTGCCCGGTTTTGGAATTTGAAAAATTGAAATCCATGCCCGGATTTTGCCAGGTTTTTTTGAAAAAATGCCCGGAATTGCTAGGCCCGGATGGGAGTGGAAAAAATTCTGGCAACCTTATATTAGAACAGTTCAAATTGTGAGAAAATATAAAGTTAAGAATTAACAAGGACATTTTTCTGAATAAAACTAAACAATTAAAATGAAGATTAGCTAATCAAGAACTTAACAAGATTCCCTGAGTCAGTTCCAGATTTTAAAGCTTCGATTTAAACTCAAGAGCTCAGGTTCAAATTTAGGATGCCTCTTCAGGATATTCTCACGTTTCAAATACAAGACTGGAGATTACAGTTACAATAAAGATGTTGAATGCAAGTCTTGAATTTAGGTGTGAAATTTAGTTTGTGTTTCGTAAGTTATCAATATTATTTGAATTTTACTCAAAACCCATCATAAATTGAAATTTCAATGTGAAACATAAGAATATGTTTTTCAATTTTTCTTTGAAGCCAGGCTATATGTAGTAACAATCTATTTTTTTTCAAAAACTTTATATGAGTTCTTAAATCAGGTATATGAATGATGCAATTAAACGATAAAGAATTAAGATCTTTAATTTATCGACCTGGTAAATTAAAAAAAAAACATGAGTATGTTTGAAGCTACACGATTACACATATTTAAACCAATTTTTGACTGTTATATGAAATTTTTCAGATTTTTTTCTTCAAGTCACTTGCTGGATAGGTAACGACTTCAAAAGTCACTTGCCACCGACTTGAGTCACGCCATTCGCCTCTGAGAATACGGTGACAGTAAAAAAAGTTCATTCAAGTCACCTAAAGTTCATTCAAGTCACGGCGTTCGCCTGCTAGAATACGGTGACTCTAAAAATCTAAGTCACTTCACGTCACTCGCCTCGCAGAATAAGCTCCTTTAATTTTCCTACTCTCTCTTTTTCTTCCGATTTACTGCTTTTCCTCTCTCATGACATTCGTGACATTCAGCTGACATTTTATCTTTTCGACAGGGCCGTCCGTCGAGCCCAGCGGTGTTGATCGTAACAATAATGTTTAGATACTAGTAAACTAATGTTTGTTTTAAAAAGCATTTTTTAAAAAACTTTTTACAACTGGTCAACAGGACATCTCCAGATGTATTCTGTATCCAACGTATATAACATTTATACATTTGATTCGATCTGATTCTTATTTTGCCCTTAAGGCACCATTTTAAGCAATTAGGTATATTTTTGGAAAAATAAACGATTTGAAAATGTTTTAGTATACTTTCTTATAAACTTTTTTTGAACTGTAAATGCTCTTTCAAATATATTCGAAGCATCCGAGTTCTTATCCAGTCATTGCAAGGTGCTTTGATTTTAAACACCCAAATAAATAGCTTATAATGACGTCTTAAAACCGTTTATAAGAAATAAATGTGTTTATTGACTATATCTAAGGGTTTTATTGAAGGTATTCAGTCGAATAACCGGTTGAAAAATGCATGCCGTTTAGCAATCGACCGATACAGATTATCTCACTTTGCCACCGAAAAGTGAGCAAGTTGTTGACATTTTAACAACTAGCTGACTCGGTGTGCTTTGCTACCATGGACAAATTAGGAGCGTCAAATTTGTTGTAATTTAAAAAAAAACTTTATTATTAATTAAATTTCAACATTATTTAAACCGAATTACTTTTCATTGCGTCTAGAAGATTGTTTTGAGTCGAAATATAACTTTATAGTTTGAAAGTTGAAGGAGCCATCCTTAAGGAAAAAAATACTACAACACTAAGACACTACACAATAAAAAAACCTAAAACATTGTTTTTTTTATAAAACGAACACACACATATAGCATCTCAGTGAAACTTCTTGTTTCTTTGAAGAGATCTAATTTACTTAACTCTAAGGCGTACATCTTTCAAGGATATTTTGGCTAGCATCTTACAAATGCTAAAACCACCAGTCCACAGAAAGAGTACTATGTGTGCCGTGATCGGGATTCGATCTCATGGACTCTGGCTTAGAAGACTGGAACGCTATCCTCTAGGCCACGTCCGGCGGCAATAATAATATGTTATTAATAATATGTTATGTTACATTTTTCTTTTATTAATACAGGACACGTCTATCAATACAATATTTTACCCAATTTGGTTAAAACTTCACTGTCAATTCAAAAGTTCATCTCGATAAGTCAAAACCTTGAGGTTTATCAATTTTTAACAAGAATCCTTCGAGGATTGTTAAAATCCTGTAAATTTTTATTACTAATTTTTTATGAGACCCCCCCTTTTTGGATTTTGAGGGGTTTGAAACTCTTACATATAAAAACCATTCTCGGTCTCAAAAACGGCTATACAAGAAATTTCACGTAGATCGGTTCAGGAGTTTCCGAAATTGGTTCAGATTGTGAATGATTTCTAATTATTTAGTATGGGATTTGAAAGTGTTGAAGAGACAATTCCCGATCTCGAATATGGCTTAATAACCAATTTCACGATGATCGGTTCAATAGTTTCCGATAATTGTTCGAATTGGGTAAAATTATTGTAAATTTTGTAAGGGAGCCCCGCTTTTTTAAATTTGAATGGGTTTGAAAGTATTTTGAAACCCATTCTCAGTCAATACTGATGTTATGAAATCGCTTGGTACATCTTTGTACCTGAAAATGATCACATTTTCATATGTGATGAAAGAAATTAGAGAAACATGAACTATCAAAGAACGAAAGAACATAAGCCGTAAATATCATGAAAATTTCGAAAAAGATACAACGGCTCACCGACAGGACTTGAACCTGCAATCTCCGCTTCGGTACAACGGCGCGTTAGCCAATTCCACCACGGTGAACGTGATGGAACCGGCGAACACGAGCAATCGAGCTCTGCCGATCAACTGCTGGACCTTCTATCGAAACACCATGTATATCCCGCATGTGATCTTTCCCTCTATTGATCTCTCTTGTTTCTCTAACCCCACCCATCGACTCGGGATTTTAGCCGAGCGAGCACATGGTCGATTGCTTCGGGTTTGCCGCAACTTACGGTCAGATGAAGAAGCAATCAGTGCCGCTCAAGGTTGATCGGCAGAGCTCGATTGCTCGTGTTCGCCGGTTCCATCACGTTCACCGTGGTGGAATTGGCTAACGCGCCGTTGTACCGAAGCGGAGATTGCAGGTTCAAGTCCTGTCGGTGAGCCGTTGTATCTTTTTCGAAATTTTCATGATATTTACGGCTTATGTTCTTTCGTTCTTTGATAGTTCATGTTTCTCTAATTTCTTTCATCACATATGAAAATGTGATCATTTTCAGGTACAAAGATGTACCAAGCGATTTCATAACATCAGTATTGATTTCAACAGAGCAACACCTCCCTGTGTAACTGGTCTGCTCGGAACCTTGAGCGGCACTGATTGCTTCTTCATCTGACCGTAAGTTGCGGCAAACCCGAAGCAATCGACCATGTGCTCGCTCGGCTAAAATCCCGAGTCGATGGCAGCGTTGCCAACCTTCCAGATTTTCTCTGGATCTTCCAGACTTTTTGGACTTTTGCCAGACATTTTTTTAGGTTTCCAGACTTCCAGACTTTTGTCATTTCTTCCAGACATTTCCAGACTTTTGAGTTTTGACATGAATTTTCTGACAAAACAATAAAAATTCCAAATTTTCGTTGCAAAATGGTAGGAAATGATTCGAATTAGTAATTGAAGAGTGAGGAATGCCACGAAGATGGTAGTAAAACAGGAAGTAAAGCATAAAACGTACTACCGCCGACATCACCACAATAGTCTCAGGCATTGAAAGTGTATAGAATGAATGGTTATAATGCCGCAATGACTGTAATTCCCTAGACTGCAATATTGCGTAACGACCAAAAAAAAAAAAAGGTCATCACCTGTAAAGAGTTTGTCATCCAGACTTTTCGAGACTTTTCCAGACATTTTTTCAAAACCTTCCAGACATTTCTGAAAAATAGTTGGCAACGCTGGTCGATGGGTGGGGTTAGAGAAACAAGAGAGATCAATAGAGGGAAAGATCACATGCGGGATATACATGGTGTTTCGATAGAAGGTCCAGCAGTTGATCGGCAGAGCTCGATTGCTCGTGTTCGCCGGTTCCATCACGTTCACCGTGGTGGAATTGGCTAACGCGCCGTTGTACCGAAGCGGAGATTGCAGGTTCAAGTCCTGTCGGTGAGCCGTTGTATCTTTTTGAAATTTTCATGATATTTACGGCTTATGTTCTTTCGTTCTTTGATAGTTCATGTTTCTCTAATTTCTTTCATCACATATGAAAATGCCATTCTCAGTCTTGAAAACGGCTACACACCAAGTTTCACGTTGATTGGTTCAGTTGTTTCTGAGAATTGTTCGAATTATGTTGTGTTATCAATAATTTTGTATGGGAGCCCCTTTTTTTTAAGTCGAAGCCGTTTGAAAGTCTTTTAGGAACCATCTCCGGCCCCAAAAAACCCTATATAACTATTCTCACAATGATTGGTTCAGTAGTTTCCGAGTCTATAGGAAACAGACAGCCAGACAAACAATCATCTATTATATAAAATTCTCTTGTAACGGTGTTTGTAGTACTACTCCTCCGAAATGACCCAAACGATTCGAATAAAATTATTTTTAGAATATTCTGTAGCCATGCGAATCGGTTTATATCGAATAAAAACAACACAAAGTCGCATCAGTTGTCCGTAATAATTAAATTTGTAGTTTTTTGAATGAAATAAAAGTCATGGCTTCCATTTTTTTGAGATTTTTTTTTCCTTTGGGCGGTTTGTTTTTCGTCTCCAAGGTCGAGGCGTCGCGAGCAGACGTCGTTAGAAGATAGTAACCATGGCATAGCATACTGATCAGTGAGAATATTTTGGCACGTATTTCTCAACCAAGCATATTTTCAATGCAAGTGGTGGCGATATGAAGCCTTGATGTGATTTTTTTGTTCTTGATTTCTAGCTCATTTCTACAGCACATGGTTATGAATGACGCCAAGGTGTGACTCAGGTTGAGATTTTGCTGATCGAATAAAACATATAATATTTGTTTTGCCAAAATCTGAAATCGGGCATCCATTTTTAGAGATTTTCTTTTCTTCGAGGGGTTTGTTTTTCGTCTGCATGGGCGAGGCGTCGCTAGCAAACGTCGTTACAAGATAATAGTAACCAAAGCATACTGTTCATTGATCGCTGGAAAAATTTAAAAATTAGGCGCCTATTTCTCAACCAAGTACCTATATTTCTTATGCACGTGGGGGCGATATGCAACCTAGATGTGTTTTTTTTCTTGCTTATTTTATTTGTACACAGCAGTTTTTTTGTGATTCATATTCCAGAGGCAGCAGATTTTTATGATGAACTTTTAATATGACCTGATAGTGATAAAAATAATATTAATTCCTGTAATTTCTTAGGTGGAATAAGTGAAAACGCGCAATTTAGCTATGAAACATCTACGAT
The DNA here is from genome assembly GCF_029784155.1 of Uranotaenia lowii. NCBI lineage: Eukaryota > Metazoa > Arthropoda > Insecta > Diptera > Culicidae > Uranotaenia > Uranotaenia lowii. The sequence continues at coordinate 228,014,812 of NC_073693.1, read as the reverse complement.
TTAAGAATTTTATCTTCAAAATGGCCAGAAAGGATCCCGAGTGTTGAATCTGAAGCTGATATTCAAAATTATTATAAAGGTCTTTGTAAATCAAGGTCTTATGGTTGAAATTGAAGTACCAAGCATTAATTTATTCCGGAGAAAAACTTAGGATATAGCAATGAAAGTTGATAAAACAGACAAACAAGAACAAGTATTAAATTAATTTTAAAGTCTTTTCACTGACGCATCTAAAAAGACCTATGTGTTTTCACTTGCCCCAATAAATGGGACAAATATATACTTCGATATTTCTTTTTGTCAATTTTTTTGAAAATATTACTTTTTCCAGAGCATATGAAAGTTGAACTGTGGTGATATTCGTTAGGATTTGACCGGTGTTTCATTTTTGAAAATTAAGATTTAAAATAAAAAAGACACATAATTTTTATTAAAGTTTTGTTTATATGATAATTTCCAGGAAATAAAATGAACTCATGAAACCATCGTAGCCTGAACAGATTATTTATTTTCAATCTATTAAATTTAAAAAAAAATCTGCTTATCAATTAAATGTTATTAAATCTTAAAAATACAACGTAATCCTAAATGAAATCGCAGATCACCACCTACAATGTTCAGGAAATTTAGAAATCAGAACTGCTTGAATTAAGATCTTTAAAATAATGGGTAAATATATCTAAACATATGTTTTTCCTCTTTTCAAAACCAATCGTTTCTTTGATTCATTGGGTTAAAGTTCAAAGAAATTAATTTGCATTTTTTGCTTGAATAAAAAAAAGGAATTAGCAATACACAAAATCACCAGATTTAATGCCATGACAAGTGCTGTTGGGAACACTTTAAGTTGAAATGTGTAAAGTCTATAACTTAAGTATCAGGCGAAACTTTTTGGAAATGATTTGGTGAAAATATGGATTTTAATTCAAACTGCTTCGAAGCATGAGGATGGTGAATAATAAGCTGTTTGAAAATGGTTAGTAAAAAATCTTTTCTTATGTGTTTCATTTCTACAGCTCTAAAAAATACACCATCCAAAGCTTATTGGGAGCTGAAAGCGCTGCGTTAGGCAAAATATTCGGCAAATACTCCAAAAATTGTCCCGATATTAAAAACAATATAACAAAACGATTCGATTAAATTTTTCGGTTTAATTTTGATAGAATTGAGCGGGACGATTCGAGTAAAGGGAAAGAAGGGAAATGTAAAGAAAACTAGGAAAAATAGAAAATGGACGCCAAATTGAACATGGTAAGACGTAGTGTACCGGGTCTGCTAGTTTTTATATATAAAGATGGACTAGCTGACCCGGCGTGCTTTGCTTCACCTTCCAAAAATAAATGAGATTTATGGAAAGTTTTTTAATTTCGTATTTTTTATAAACATCATTTTAAATCAAATTTCAACCTAATTCAAAATCAGCAGCTTTAAAATAAGAGCTGCAGCTGGAGTTTCGAATTGAACTACAAAGATGATTTAATCTTACTTTCTGAAACTTGATCTTAAATTAATTTTTCAAGATCTTGAACTTTGCTCTGTTTTTATAAGTTTCATTGATTATTTATTTATGCCAAAATGTTTGTTTTACTGGTATGAAATCATAACCCTTCAAAAAATATATGAAAAATCGCGCGACAGGTAGGCAGATTGATCCTTTTTTTTTTTCATATGAAGAACAATTATGTGAAGTGTTCAGAAAAACGAAAACAAGTTGGATAAATCAAACAAATAAATAGATAATGTTTTTTAACTAATTAATAATTGCATGAATGAGTTCTTCATTTGATCTGTTTAGGTTTTAGTATAGTTCGTTCGATTGTTTTTAATTTATCATAGTTGAAAACAGTTTGATTTATTGAATTAAAAAATAAGTTGAACAAACATTACGAAGAGTACATTTTGAACAAATTTTGGGCTTGTATGCAGGGAAGGTTCGAATAGCTATATTGCAATCGAACTGCATATATTTTACACGTTTTTAAATACTTCCCGGGATCCCGGGAATTCCCGGGAAACAGGCAACCAGATTTCCCGATTTCACTCTTCTTTTACCCCTTTCAGTGCGGAAAGGGCTCTCGAACTTGTATAGATAAATTTTAATATCTATATAACGTCACATTTCACTTCGTTTGTCTGATAAGTTTTAGCGATTTAAGGATGAGTCTCAAAAAACAATCTCTTTTGCGTAATATGGTGTATGTTGCTTGATAAGAATGCGATTTATGTAAAAAAATTGTATGGAAGATCCGCAACTGCTGGAAGGAGGTAGGAATTCCATTTTTTTGCAATCAAAAATCCTACCATATCAAATTAGGTTCCATTAGTCGATAAGTTCTTAAGCAATACAACATTATTTATATGGAACCCCTCTGTCCATCCCCTTCTACACACTGCAAGGCAGAAGGGTCTGTAATATTCATACATCATACCTCGTACTCAAATACCTTCCCATGTAAAATTTGATTCTATATGCTTTATTACTTGTTTAGGAGTATTTTCAAGAAGGCTTCTAGACTTATAGATTGCAACATAGATTTGTCGGTTTAAAGAATTCAGTACAAGCTACTTTTTTCAATTCCATACCCTTTTATGGGACAACAAAATTAAAAAAAACGTCTCTCAGTTTTATAAGTTAAATTATATGTCTGAATACGACACAATGCTGAATCTCGAATATTAAAGCTGTTTTTTATGGTAAAACAAGCGTCCTTCTTAAGGTTGCCATTATCCCCTATATTAAAATTTTACCCAATATTTTTGAATTTTATTCTATGGTTCCATGTAATCTCGAACTAGTTTCTGCAAGAATAGAAACCTGTATTTGAAGATACAATACGATTATTATTTTAAAATACTAAACATTAGGTGTACAGTAGGCAGCTAGCCCCAAATTTTCTGTTATCTAGATAAATTGAAAATATGTGCATGGTTAATAAAACTTACTGAACCTTATTACCAATTTTTTAACTCCGATAATGTGTAGTTTTTTCGTGAATCTTTTCCTCTGACTTCAATTTTCATTCTCTCTATTAAGGTGCAAAGTTTCAATATCTAGCTTCTTCCCTTGCTGAACTTCTCTTAGAGAAATGTCTAAACTTGCACCCGACTATTTTACTGTATGTTTCTACAAGTTAAGTACGGCTCGCAAAAGTCTATACAATGTTAGGGATAATCCTCGGTCGCTATGCTAGCTAGTCGGCTGCTGTAAAACAAAGGCAGCGAGGTACAATAACAACAACAGCAAAAAAAAAGAAATCCTTAAAGGTAGAAAACTTTATCAACAAGTTCCTCAACAGTGCTCTTATTAACTTTCGGTACCTGCCGAAGGACGGATAATACACGAGGCATCAAACTATTGCCATCACCCACATTTTCTCTCCATCTTCAGCTGCTTAAGGCATAGGAGTCGTTGCCAGCATGAGGAAGCAAAGGCACAGGAAAATCATAAACTTTTCCTAAGGGGTTTCAATAATCTGGCCGTACCGAGAAGCCTTTTCCCAAGCTCTACGGGGACCAATTGTGTGCACGGGATCTGCGCTTCTGGGAGGAAATTAAGTTGCTACACAAGCCGAAGCAAGACACAGAGCGAGCATATACATAACTACGAGAGACGATGAAGAGACTGTTTTAGGATAGGATAGGAGCCTGTGGAGCATCGAAGGTTGATGCCGAAGCGCGGGCGGTTTTAACGGATTGAGTAAGTTCTGCATTCGCAAGATGACTTCACTTCTTTCCGTTGTTGGCTCTGACAATGATACATAAACATACACTAACTACGCGGAGGTTGCTTGTTGCTTTCGTGTTTGGACAACTTGGGGCGAATGTTTTGTGAGGACTGACTACAGTTGGGTTCGCAAATGTGTGAACACTAGACTGTTCAAAATTGGACCGGTACACGTAAAATGTAAGTTTTAAGAGTTATAAATATTGAGAAAATGCAAAAAAAATGATGGTATTCAAGTCTCACTTTTACGAACAGTGGAAACTTTCGGCAGCGCGCAGTGTATGTTTATTAATTATCAAGGTAATTCGAAAAAACTTAAATTTGACATGTTTCTTATGATCATCAAAAATACGTTTTTGTCTATTTAAACAAATTTTGTAGAATATTTTGATTATTTACTTATAAAAGAATAACGTAATGATAAAAACTGATTTTCAACGGTAATTTTATATTTAACACTTTTACTCGAAAAATGTATGTTTGAGAACTCAACGTTTAACATAAATTTTTACTAAGTTTTATTTTAAACAAGTTGGTCGAAGACTGCAAAGAGATTGAACCAACGGTTTATATGATAGATTTTTTATCTCATCTATAGAGGGATTAATCACAAAAATAATACATTTGCTTATAGAGCTCATTTTACTGTAAAACTTCATCGGATACACCTACCCAGCAAAAAATTCTGTAGGTATGTTTCTTAAAAACTTTGATATACATTTCATTATAGAATGATCATAAAAACTCGGAAAAACAGCATTTATCTACCTAAGTGGAGGCAATATACATGCATATTTTCAAATTCTGGCTAAAGCGATAAAAATGCACGAATTGGACGATATTCGACACCTTATTCATACAGCCTGGAAGAATGCAAGAGGGCACAAGTTTTTTCTCTCAACGCATGCAAACCGTTGCCAGCGACAAAATTTACTGCTTCTGTCATTGAACAATTCTTGCAAATACGCTATCGGATTTTAAGCAATCTGTTTGCTCTGCTGGTCGCAGAGAGAACAACGAAGCTGTTCTCACATTTTACTCATGCGGGAGAAAAAAAAATGAACGAAATCGTCAAATGCGATTTTATGTTTGCAGGGTAGATGATAAAAGGTAAGACAAATAAGTTGTAAGCAACGATCAAGATTTTTTTTACATTTTTGACCACTGTACGGTGTTGAGAATCTTGAATAGGCCCAATTACAACTGTATCTACATATTCTGGCAGCCTTATGATTTGAAATGGGCGGTAGCAAAACCATCAAAATTTTTATGCACATTAGAATTGAAGAAATGACTTTTCTTTTGTAAACGTCGTGCTTACTGAATATTTAAAACCAATTTCATAAAGCTGAATGTTGTAGTTGAAGCACAGAACAAATTTGTTAAAAATTGTAAGTCTCTAAAATACTTTCAAAATAAGTATAATAAGTATAATCATCCCAAGGTACATCCCCCAGAAAACATTTTTGTAGCTATAATTCTCTAAAACTTTGTTATATGATTCATTTATTTCAAAGAATGATCGTAAAAAGCTCACAAAAACAGCATTTACCTGCCAAAGTGGTAGCAATTTACATACATATTATTAAGTTCTGAGAACTATGAAAATTGTACGATATTTGACACCCTATTCGTACATACTGAAAGAATGCAAGAGAGGGCAAGTTTTTGCTGTCGATGCGTGCAAACCATTACCATTACTTATTATACAACCCAATCCAAACCAGCATCGTGGAAAAAAAATCTGGGTGTAAACAGGATCCGGTGGACAAATTTTTGGACCGGATATTCATGCGTGTTTACGCCTGTAAGAAGACTGACTCTGTTCGGGATGTGATCAAAAAATGGAATCCCCTCTCAGCATCGTTCATCGTGCCAAGGTAAGACATGTAAGAAGCTGAAAAGCCGAAGCAGAGTCGAAAATAAGCTGCTTTTGAAAAATTCGGTGTGCGTTATCATCGACGACGAAACGTCTTGCAAGGTTGATTAAAAAAGCGGCTTATGAGCGGTCTTCGATAAAAAAAATCACAGGCCTACGATTTACTGGAATCAATTTTTTTATTGATGCTCTGTAGAAAAACACTTATAAGAACATAAAAGTGAAAAAAATGAATTTGCTATTAAATTGTGGTTATACTATTCATTCAAATCGTGCTTAGACATAATGGAACACTCTTTATTTGCTGCTTATCTCACTGGCCAATTATTTCAAATACACGATTTAATTATACTGGTTGCGCTGCTGGTCGCAAAGAGAACAACATGGCTGATTTCTCGCCTGAAGCCCATGTGGGAGAACAAATCTAGCAAATAGTCTTAAAATTTCTTAAAGTTAACCATTTACATGATCTTTTATTTGTTCGATAGGAATTGCGATATGCAGTTACGTTTAAACGACTTAAGATGCGATTGTATGTTTGCTGGTTTCGTACCTCACCCGTGGTATTTAATGAAAAAAATTCGTCTGAAATGATAGGCTCCAGTTGTGAACATCAATTCCCAAAAAGCTGTCCTTTCCCAGGGAAGTTGCCTTAATTAGTAATGTTGTCTTTGATATGACTTTCAGCATAAGTTTCAACGAAACAGGTTATAGTTTAAAAGCAGGTTGGTGGCTTCCGAATCAAACATCATGACCTTGCCTCATGCCACGATCAGTGAATCAAATTGTCCCTGATATTGTCGCAAAACAAGCGACGAAGTCGACGTATGGTTCTGTCTTTATTTTCACTCTGTGCGACAACATTTTGTCTCCTCCGTATGTGTAGCATGACGAAAAGAAATAGGTACCTAATTATTTAGAAATTGTTGCGTCGTTGAGAGATAATGACAAATTCTTATGGTAAATTTCCCTCAAATCAAAAACTTTAAACAATCCCGCTTCGATTATGTGAGAAGTCTAGCTGGTTTCGTGATAATGAAAAAAATGTGTGATCAGAAAAAACCTATCTAAGAAGATCTCTTGGTGTAACATTAAGACCCAATATTAGAAGTTGTTTACCGACACTGGGTTGTGGCCATGGCCAATCTGGCTGGTCCCGGATCGAAATATGTCAAAGTTTTCGGATCGAGACTTTCGTCATTCAATTGTTTAGAAAGCTCTTGGCCTAAACATGAAGGGAATCGACAGCTTTTCGGGGACAGAAGGACGGTACGAAATATGTCATAGTTATCGGATAGAGACTTGTGGCAAATTGATTGAAAGCTCTTGCCCAGAAAACGTTTTTGTAGCATCATATACTCTTATGCTGTTTTGATATACGTTCGATAAACTTTATAGAATGATCGTATGAAAGTTGAAAAAACGAGCATTTACCTACCAAAGTTGAAGCAATATACATACATTAATTTCATTTCTTTCTCAAGCGACGAAAACTACACAATTAGGCATTATCCGACATGTTTTTAGTATCTATCAGAAGTATGTAAGGGAGCGCAAGATTATGGCCAACTTCTCACTTTTCATTTCTCACTTCTCAGGTCCCTTCTTTCCTACATGTTGAGAACAAGAACTTCCTCTCATATGCCGCAAGTCTTAATCCCACTTTTGTCTTTTTCGTTCCGGTACCGGCCAGATTGACCATGGCCACGAACCAGTGACCCCGAATTAATGCTCCTATCGATTTCCTTGAAGGAGAGATCAAGAGCTTCTTCTATGTTAAGACAATTTTTTTCCAAAACGTTTGCGAATTTTTGAAACTATTCAATCATGTAAAAAACCTTTTGCTTATTTTCTCACCTAAATTACTTGAAAACAACTAAACGAATTGTGAAATTACAGTTTTGGGTCAACTTATAAACTTTGCATGTTATTCGGGCATTTTGAATTTGGTGGCCAACAATTCCCTTCCATTTTTCAAAATCCAAAAAAAATAATACTTAAAAAACAGTTAGAACTCAGGGAAATACACACTATTAATTTTTTGGAGTAAATTTATGTCAAATTGGATGCACAAAATTGAAGCATCACTTTTGACATAAAATTACAGTAGGGAAAGACAGAAACGCTTAAGACATAAATTCTAAGACATAAATTGAATGGCAACTTGACATAAAATTAAATCATCGATGGTGTAAATTTATATCAAATTGGATGCACAAAAGTGAAGCATCTCTTTTAACATAAATTTAAATCGTTGCAGACATAACATTGCTTTGTTTATAATTTGAGTAACGTCAGCTTTCGGAGGCATCAATTTATAGAGAAATAATTTCTCATAAACAAAAAATTTGGTAAATTCTCGCAGTATGCATAAAAACTGTTTAATAAACGCTATTTTAGTTTCAACCTATTAGAACGATGAAAAGTTTAAGTGCTATTTTAAGGTATTTGAAACTAAAATAACGTGAAGTGACAAGTATTTTTACACACCGTGAAATTTTACGAGAAATAATGTGTATGAAATTTTTTGATATAAATTTTGTGCCTTCTGTGCTCATGTTACTAAAATTTGAAACAAAGCAATGTAATGTCTGCACGAGCTTATAGAAAAGTTATATATGAAGAAATGTAAATGAATGAAGGGCGATATCAGTTTGTTGCAATGTATTTAAATATTCCTAAAATCAATAGTTTGGAATTGACATCTTAGATGGAGCAATACATAGACGGTGTTTCCATTTTAGGGTAATTTTATTACAATATTCAAAATAATATTTTAGTGTTTATGTTCTTATTTTTAACACTTCGTGAATTTTCACTGCGCCGTGTGTGTGTGTGTGTGTGTGTGTGTGAAACTTTTAATTCTATCATTAAACGTCTGACTTATTGAAAGAAACTACTCGCAAACGCCTGACTTCATTTTCAACTTATGATGTTTTACGTCCAAGTATATACAACATCTGCCATTTGGCTGAAAAACTCACTTTTTTGCCTCATCATGTATCTCATCAGAAGATATTGTATTGCATCACGACATAATCACTTAAAATGTTTTATTGGAACAAGTCAACAAGCCAAAAATCGAATCAACGAAGATGTGTCATGCTTAACTTTAAATTCATTGCCTACCACACAAAATTCCTAGCGGACCGTAATTATATTACAATTACTTTATATCGGAAGTTTACGCAAAACTAATTATACTAAATCTTTATCGCAAACTCCTAATTCTTATCAACAACGATATTTCATTCAACTATACTTGGATAATAAGAGATTAATCTTTACAAATATTGTTTTTGAACAAACCACATTTAAACGAGTTCTACTTACCGACAGCATATTTGTATGTCAACTAAAAGTTGTTTCCTCAGCAGAGAAATCCAAACAAAGAAAAAATTTAATTTCATCCCGTGGTTTATCCAAATGCAAAAAGGATTTGTTGATTTCTCAATGTTCACTAAGTTCGGTGTTATGAAATGCATGCTGGTGCGCAATAAGGATCCGGGCTGCCGGTCATTTTCCCCTTTGTCCATCCTAAAAATCTGAATTGAAGATCCAGGTAGTACTTTCATACAAATCCTAAAATAAATAACAAAAGTGAGTTAGCTTTAACGTCAATAAAGTGAAATTATACATACCTCGAAAGTCTTTTTTGAGAATTGTTGGTTGGTGGTAAGTTGGTTGACAGGAATCATGCCGGCAGAATCTGATTCAACATTCCAATAAGGTGGTTCTGAATTCTGGATTCTGAAATAAAAGAAATTGATAAGCTTACGATCTTTAAGTTCAGGGACAGAATCAGAATTAAGATTTCTACTCTTATTTTATGATTTGAAGAAGTCTGCCGATAAATTGCCGATTTGAAATATCAATTGCTATGGCGAATTGTCCGAATTTTAGCTTAACTAGCAGAAGAACAAAAGATGGAAGGTGGTTTCAGTTGCGGCGCTGGTGGGTCAGTCTCGCTGGTGGATGTTTTCAATTAGAAGTTCAGTTTAAATTGAAAAAAGATAAAATTTGCGTTTGTTGATACAGCTTCCTTGAATCGATCGGACCCGTACAAACATTGGTGAACTTATAAATAAACTGTTTGCTTACACATTGATTTAATACTTACGTTTGAAAGTTTTCCACGCTGAACTAATTCGTTCTCGATCAAAAGTTCTGGTTTGTTTTTACCTAGTTGATTTCAAATTAGAAAATCAGCGGCCCTAAACACACAGCACTAACTTCAGCTATAGAAGTGTAGACCATCAGGGTCATCTTTTCGGATGTTGATTCGCGGGATCTGCTTTTGACACTCGAACTTGGCGCCGGAAAGGATCGATCAACACCAAAAACCGCGAAACTCTAACCGGATTTACATGTAGGAGCGGCACAAAACAAATCCGAAAGAGCAATCAAAACAAAACACGCGTGCTTCTGACGTTTCACTTTTCGATGTCCTGGGATGCCAGACGCACTTAAATATTCTTATTTGCAAGGGAACTGACTATTGATACAATTTATCACAATAAAATTTAAAATATATTCAAGCTGTTAACATCTCTCCCAACAATTACGAACTTTTTTTAGTAACAAAACTAATTTTCATAATTCTATGTTTTGATACTCAATTTTACATCACATCAGATCTAAAGTTAGGTCATTTCCAATTTAGATCGAATAAAATTAGGTGTTTAAGCGTTTCTGGCTCGTGTAATATTCAAAAATTTTTGGTGTGTATATATACATAAAAATTAATAAAATTTCCTAAAGAAACGTTATAAATTAAGAAAATCATAACATTTATGTTTTTCATTGTATCTTTTATAAAGAGTGTTACGGTCAAAATAAGGTCAAGGGAAAACGCGTGTAAATCAGTGAAATCGTTTATTTTAAAAATCAAATTAAATTTCTTTTTCAAGTTTAATTAGTATAAAATTCAGGAAAAAATATTCAGTTAGGCTTCCGCTTTTCCAAATCCGAAGGGCCCGGGCCTTACGCTTAACCCCTGCCATCAGATTTTGTACAGCCACCTTGTCCACCTTATTCGCCGCAGAAAACCAGTTTACCTTGAACTGCTGCTCGTCCTTAGCAGTTTTTTGGTCTTCTTTAGGTTCCGCTTGACAATAGCCCAGTATTTCTCAGTTGGGCGGAGCTCTGGGCGTGTTGGAAGGGTTCTTGTCCTTAAGAACCACCTGTACGTTGTTGGCGGCGTACCACTCCATGGCCTTTTATCGTAATGGCAAGATGCCAAATCCGGTCAAAAACAATACGGAACAACCGTGTTTTTTCAGGAAAGGCAGCAGGCGTTTATTCAAACACTTTTTCACGTAAATTTCTTGATTGACATGTAAATTTCTTGACTGCAGTCCCGGAAGCTATGAAAATGCAGCTTTTCAAGCCACAAGTACAGATGGCTTGTCAAACCAGATATTTCTTCGCGAACTTTGACAGTTTTATGTGCTTTAAAATATCTGCTACCTTTCCCCTTCCTTTTGCCGTATAAAACTCCTGTCCTGGAAGCTGCTTGTAGTCGGGCTTTGACGTAGGTTTCGTCGTCCATTACCACGCAGTCAAACTTCGTCAGCATTGTCGTGTACAGCCTCCGGGATCGCGCTTTGGCCGTCGTATTTTGTTTATCATCGCGATTTGGAGTCACAACCTTCTTGTAAGTCGATAGTCCGGCTCGTTTTTTTGGCTCGATACACGGTTGTAGACGATACACCCAGCTTATTTGCGGCATCTCGGAAAGAGAGGTTAGGGTTTCGCTTGAAACTACCGGCAACTCTCTTTGACGTCTCAGTGGCTTCCGGTTTTCGTTTTCCCCCCTGATTCAGACTTCCTGGCTCAACAAACGTCCCCAAACACTTTAATTACATTTGTAACGGTTGATTTGGCAACTTTTAGCGATTTTGCCAGCTTTGCGTGCAAGTAGCACGGATTTTCGCGATGCGATGTTTTAAACTGGGTGTGTTGCTTCCAAAATCAAACACCATGCCCTTGTTTTATGCTTCGGTAAAAATTTTAATTTGAACATACCTTTCTTAAAAAATGTTTATTGTAGATATTTAAAAAAAAAGTTATCTCTTGGTCCCATAACTTTAAATTAAAATACCATATGCGATTAACTTTTTTACCTTTACTGTTTCGACGCAAACGTTTTGAATGTTTCCCTCATTTGTTGCTAGCAAGATGAATCCAGCTGGCCTAATGGAAGAAAAAATATCCAGAAGCAAAAAATGAATACCGGTGGAAATCCGCTCGGGCACAAACAAAAACACCAAAAAATACATCCACTACTGACTTCGCCACAAAGCAAAACTCCCGGCCCGGGAAGATGCTGCTGAAATGAGTTTGTCTTATCCGTTTATTTTGTCGTATTTTATGAAGCCACAGAACAAACTTATCGCTTTGCCGTCCGCTGGAATTTTTGAAGAAATGCATCTGACATCATGAACAGATGATGCAGTTTTACAGGAAAATTTTTCAAGATGGTTGTGTTCTTGGAAGAAAAGTTCTGAAGTGCATTTTTTTGCAAAACGGAATCCAGCACTGAATCTGTTTTCCGAAAGTGTAACAAACTTGAAGTATTTATCTCCATGCAGCGAACTTCAAAGTGATGGATCGTAGATCCTAACCACAAACTTGGCTTTATGTTTCAAACCATCTTTTGAAATTTTCTTAAAATTTCTCGGAACTCAGTCGAAGCGATAAATCCGTCAATTTTCCCGACGCTTAGAGTCGGTAGTGAAATTCCGTCATACCCACGTGGTGCTAATCTGTGTTAATGTTTCACGTCCCTTGAAACCAAACACCAGAATGAGTGGGCGGGTGTTCCAGCCTCATCAAAAAACCACCCACCTCCCATCGGAAATTCAATTAATTTCACATAAAAGAAAGCAGGTTGGTTATAGTGTGTGCTGATTAGCTCGCACGGATGGAGCTTACATTTACATTAAGCTGCTTCACCCCACCGTGGAACCACCATCACAGTTTTCTGTCCTGCCTGATTAGGAGGGCTCTTCTTCGGTGATTCAAATTTTAAAAGCAAAGAAGCCGATACTGGCAAAGCGAATATTGGAAGCTTTAGCAAATTGGCTTCGTCGTTAAATTTCCTAAGCAGCATCTTCCGCCCTCAGTTCAGCACCGGAAGGAACTTGATCGGTAGTGACTCGAAGGATGCGAGATGAGCAAAAGATTTGACAAGTTGTTGTGGAATTATAGTTTCCAAATTACCCGTCAAAAGTCGGCAGCCAGCAACGACGACGACGCAAAGATGAGGAGATTATATTTTCTAGGCACTAGCGATAGGTAAACGGTGAAAAGTTTCTCGCTTGAATGTTTTCCTGATACCAACGCGATGGAGAAGTTACAACAGCGTAACGTTCCCTTGAGTGCCTTTCGGGCAGCGTCAGTGTTGCCAAATATTTTAGGGAAAAAATAAACTTTGATATGATGACTAAGACTAAGTTTAATGTTCAGATTTCCGTCAAATCATGTGTTTTTGCATGATTTAGGGTTAAATGCAACATTTGTGTACCACAACACTTATTCAATTTCAATTTTAATATAATGTAATAAAGTTATCATTCAATGATAACAAAATGAGGATGATGATTGTGAGATGGTTTTTTATGTTTTTGATTCTCATATAAAATAGAAAAAACGAGCAATAGATGTACAAATTGTAATGTTTTCGATGCTGTAATTTTTTTCCCAGTATAACGGATTGGATTAATGATATCACATTCAAACTTTATATTGCTTTTACTATCCTATACCCCTACTGTTGGCGTAAAAATAGTTTTCGGACAATCACCAACTTTTATAAAATTAATAGCTGATCTGGTTAACTTCGTTTTACCTTTCACTTAGTTAATCGTTTGCACATGTTTAACTTCAACTACGCGTCTTTAACTTTTTGTGCTCGTGAATCAATTTTCATGAAAATCGTCATAAACTTGTTCAAGTTGTGTCTCATTTCTAGTTAATTTTGTATGGGAACCCGAAAATCCCTCGGATGCAAAATTTCACTTCGTTTCGACCGTCCGTTTAAACGTGATTGTGTTATAGAATATCAAAAGGAGATAATTTTGTATGGGAGCCCCCCCTTCCAGAGAAAATGAGATTCTCCGTGCGATTTCGTCCGTCCGTTTATACGTAATGGTGTAACAAAGAAAACGCCTCCATTTTTATACATAGAAAAGATTATTTTTATAATTCAGTTACCAGTCTTCGCTGAAATGCATCAAAATGCAAATCGAACATTAAACCTTATAAATCTGGTTTTGATATGCTGGAACATGATTGTTTTGCATCACGCGTTTGTTGATTATAAAAATTCCATCCATTAAAACATTCTATTTTGTGATTCCAGCTAGTAGATTGTTTTGAAGAAAAAAAAAACCTTTTTGACGAAAAAAATGTAAAATTCAATTCGAACAAAACCAAAAATTACTGCAATTAACGCTTCACGTGTTATGACATCACATATATATGATCCATTCCAAGCGCCCCTTAACTGGAGAACCGATTTTATTTTTCATTATGAAAAAATAATTTGTACAGCATTAGAATGATGATTTCTTGAGCGTAATTTTTCATCAAAAGATATTCAGATACCTTTTTTTAGAACTGAGTATGGTATCGTTGAAATTTGAAAATTTTAGCTTGGAAATAAATTTATTTTTGCAATTATTCTTTATTTAAAACATAACTCTGTCAAAAATCTAGCTGTATTGGAAAAAATTATTGCAAAATAATTGTAAAATAAACATCTTTTAAGCATGATATTAGATTAAGAAAAATCACAGAAAGTTTACGCTCTAGAATCGGTGATAAAAGTATCAATTATTAAGCGTTGTGACGTTATCTTTAAACTTGGTGAATTTTATAGATATAGATTTTTTCTTTCAAACAAATGCTTTAGACTTCTGATGGAAAATATATTTCTCAAAAACATATTTTAAAAACTGTCCATTATTGAAACTTCCACCCTCAAAGAATGTTATTAGAAAATCAAATGGATCCGCGTATTCACATTATATCCCAAGAAGCGACTTTTAACTGAACTACAAAATTTAAATATGAAGGTACTAGCACAGGGTCCCATGCAAAATTAGGACCAGATAATTTTACGGAGAGGGGTCGGTCAACAAATCTGAAGCTTGTATAGGATTACGCGGATTTTGTTTCGGGATGAACAAATAAAAACAGTTTTTTTTCTAAATAATATCCACATGATTGGACAACAAATTTCGAATTAAATGGATATGCGCAATGTTGCAAACCGTATGCCGATATGGGCCTTTCACTTAGATTCAATGCCCTTAATTTTTTTTGGGGAATAAATGGATCAATTTCATTACCAAATCACATTATTTCTTGATTTTTTGAACATTTTGAGTAAATTAAGCATAAATCTTAGATTACTTTTAGTTGGTTGTAATGAAACGAAACTTTTCTGAAATTTTCATAAAATTTGATCGAATAGAAGTGCAGAAAATACGGTTTAAAAAACAGAAATGTGGAAAAAGTGGCGCGTTGTGACGACACAATTTCTTTTGCTAATATTTTGATAACTATTTATACAATAAAAAAACCTTGATTTCAAATTGTAGTGAGTCAAATTCAGAACTTAGAGGTATAATTTTTTTTCAATGTGCGATATGAACTGCAAAATTGACATACAATTTACCAAAAATTTGTTTTGCAATCGTTGTGACGTCACGTTGGAATGGTTCTTATATAAAAATCTATACATTTTCAAAAGTTTTCATTTTATTTTCATAAAAACAATGTTTGTTGCAACTAACCCCTGTTTTTATGTAGGGTTTATCTTCGGTGAAAATTGTAAACCCGCCACACGGAATTTTAACCGGTAAGGTCAAATATAGACCAGGATTACTATTTTACCTGTATCTTCAAAACAACTGAACCGATTTTCATAAATAATATCATCGTGAAATCGTCTACAACATGTATAACACTATCTATTTATTTAGAAAACAAATTATCATGATTTTATTGGTATCTGAAAATTAAGATGGCGGGTTTTGAACGAAGTTCGTGAACATCTCGGTTTAAATAATCAAATTTCTTTATGTAAGCTAACTTTTTCTAATTTAAAGATTTATTAGAAGTAAAAAAAATTGGTTTTACAATAACATATGTCGTGAATAAAATATTCGAAAAAATTAAAAAATCATCGATTCTCTTCTTGAAAACCATTGTTTTTAGCTCAATTGTTAGTTCACTATTATTGAGCTGATAAATAATTTGATATTATAAACATTTAAATCAATGGAAACTAACTAAATTTTATTTAATTGTGATATTTTAAACACATTTCTCTGAAATGAGTATAGCGCTCAGGGTAACAAAAATCATTAAGTAAAAATGGATGAACCTCAGATTTGGTCCTTAATATGTTGAAATTTTATCAGTCTTTTCATAATAAATTCATCCAGTATCGGAAGCAATTGAATATAATTGAAAAGAACGGCAATTATTTTCATCAAATTTTCTTGATCCTCTTAAAAATTTAGTTATTAAATCATTTAAAAATTAAGTGAATTTTAAAAATAACCTGCGGTGGTCTGTAAAACCAAATTATTTTGTTGCTCAATATGAGCTCTCACTCTATTTGAATTCATTTCAATCAAAAATGTTTCAATACGATTTCAACAAAATGAGTTGTCTCCCATTTTTATAAAACTTTTTGGCGTTAAGGTCGTTTTCAGATGACCATAAAAATCAAAACTCAAATTTTTAAGAAGCATCTGATAGCAGACATTTGAATGGTAAAAAATCTAACAGAATAGTTTTAATCGACCTTATAGACATAGCTTTAAAGAAACCCTTTAGAGCTCTTTTAAGACTACTCACAGCTCTATTAAAACTACATCATGGAATCTGATAGGAATCTCATTGTGGGAGCTCAATGGTTCGTTTTTTTCTCGTGATATCACTTACTCTTCCAAGCATCTGGTGATTGGTGAAGATTCAATTTAAATTATTTCAAAAATATTTTCCTTTCAGTACGAAACTTCCTGCAACCTCAGATTTCTGGTGAAATATTTACAAAATAGCATTAAAACATAAACGCGTCTCAAAGAAAATCAAGGTTAACGCATTTAAAAAAATTATAATTCTAAGAACATATGAACTTGCGCAATGCATTTTTTTTGCGTTGAAACTCATTACCTATAAAACAAATAGTTCCGCAAACATTGTCCAAATTTGTTGAAAGTTCTTGTTTTTAGTATTAAAATATTATTTCAAGAAAGATGACTTCAGCTATTTCGATTGGATTTCACAATCAAAATGGCGTTTAGTAAGCTTATATTGAAAACCATAAAGCAGTTGTTAAACAGTTTTAAAACTGTTTTAAGCAAGTTAGAAAAATGATGTCATAAAACAATTTCAATAAACAGTTTTTAAAAAACTTTAAAAGAGCTTAAATCACAGCTTCGTTTGACGTTTCTCTAAATGGAATATACGCTCATGATGAATTTATCCATTTTGAGTAAGAGAAGTTTGTCGAGAATGAGAATGATTATTTATTTACATAGTATTCCGTCTCACGACATAACTTGACGAACATAATTCCTGAAATTCACTCGGTTCATAGCAACCGTTCTCCAATTTCTCGGGCACCCCCACGTTCGCCAGATCACGCTTCACTTGGTCTAACCACCTCGCTCGTTGCGCCCCCGCTCGTCTTGTTCCTACCGGATTCGTAGCGAACACCTGTTTTGCAGGACAGTCGTCCGGGATTCTCGCAACATGTCCCGCCCAGCGTATCCAGCCAGCCTTCACCACCTTCTGGATACTGGGTTCGCCGTAGAGTCGCGCGAGCTCGTGGTTCATCCTTCGCCTCTACACTCCGTTCTCCTGTACGCCGCCAAAGATGGACTCGTCGCTCAAATACTCCGAGTGTACGCAGGTCCTCCTCGAGCAATATCCATGTCTCGTGCCCGTAGAGAACAACCAGTCTAATGAGCGTCATATATAGGTTACACTTCGTGCGAGGGCTAAGTCTTCTCGACCGCAGTTGTTTGTGGAGTCCATAGTAGGCACGACTTCCGCTGATAATTCGCCTCCGGATCTCAAGGCTGGTGTCATTGTCTGCGGTCACCAGTGAGCCGAGATAGACAAAGTCTTCGACTATCTCCAGCTCGTCGCCGTCGATCGTGACCTTGTTATTACTGGACAAGCGGGTTCGGTCGGTTTCGGATCCGCAGGCCAGCATGTACTTCGTCTTGGACGTGTTAATCATCAACCCAATCTTTCCTGCTTCGCGTTTCAGTTTGCGATAGATCTACTCCACCGCCACAGATGACCTGCCGACTATATCAATGTCATCGGCAAAGCAGATAAGTTGACTGGATCTGTTGAAAATCGTGCCCCGCATTTCGCCCATCACTCGTCGAATAACACCTTCTAGCGCCACGTTAAACATCATGCAGGATAGACCATCACCTTGTCGAAGCCCCCTGCGCGATTCGAATGAACTCGACAATTCACCCGAAATCCGCACACAGCACTGCGTTCCATCCATCGTCGCCTTGATCAGTCTGATCAGCTTCCCGGAAAAGCCGTTCTCGTCCATGATTTTCCATAGCTCGTTACGGTCGATCGTGTCGTATGCGGTTTGGAGGCGATGAATAGATGGTGCGTAGGGACCTGGTGTTCACGGCATTTTTGGAGGATTTGTCGTAATGTGAATATCTGGTTCGTCGTAGACCGTCCTCCATGTA